>NC_079171.1:76887939-77115439 GCF_947568905.1 Ostrea edulis | reverse complement strand
GAAACATTTTACGTTGATTTACTTTCCTGTATACCGTTGGAATTGGTAAATGATTACATTTCACGTTGATTCACTTTCCTGTATGCTGTTGTAATTGGTAAATGATTACATTTCACGTTGATTCACTTTCCTGTATGCTGTTGTAATTGGTAAATGATTACATTTCACGTTGATTTACTTTTATCTATGCTGTTGTAATTGGTAAATTATTACATTTCACGTCGATTGACTTTCCTCTATGCTGTTGTAATTGGTAAATGATTACATTTCACGTAGATTTACTTTCCTCTATGCTGTTGTAATTGGTAAATGATTACATTTCACGTAGATTTACTTTCCTCTACGCTGTTGTAATTGGTAAATGATTACATTTCACGTAGATTTACTTTCCTCTATGCTGTTGTAATTGGTAAATGATTACATTTCACGTTGATTGACTTTCCTCTATGCTGTTGTAATTGGTAAATGATTACATTTCACGTTGATTTACTTTCCTCTATGCTGTTGTAATTGGTAAATGATTACATTTCACTTGTAAAACACAATTGTCTGGGGATCATTTCACTGCGTTGGTATTCTTTATCTTGCCGCCAATTTCATCCACATGTCATCCCAAAAACAAATGTACTCCTTGTATGAGATATAAAGAATCAGAATGCTGGAAACTTTTACGATACCCGATTTTTAACGAAAACGTAGCCGATTGTATTTCGCAACAAAGAACACAATCCATTTATGAATGACATTGATCAGATTTATTCATAAAAAAAAAACAATCATAAAACAATAGATTCATATCTCTGATATAGATTGTACAAGTAGTAACCATGGCGACTTCACAATTTATGGGGATGATTTTATGCTATTTTCCCTCGTAGCGTATTGGACTTTTTGTCTTAATTCGCAGTAAATGAAATAAGTTCGCTGAAAAGATTATTTTTATGTACCTCTGATTAATATTTTTGTGCATCTACATATGGTGCATCATTATTAAAACATTGTATAATACAAGAATTCACCGAATTGCGAAATTTTAGTAGACCATTAGAGAGTCCTAGTATAGGATATCAAATATGTCAAGATACAATTTACGCAAAAGGTGTATGTCTAAATGCAACAATTTAAGAACAGATCAATTTGCATAGTATAATTTACATTCAATTCAATGTACGAAACATTTTTTTTTCTTTTTATATAGAACGCGCACATTCTTTCTTTCCTTAAAACAATTTCTTTCTTAACATCATGAAAAATATCCAGACACAGAAAAGACATACTCAGAACTCCAATTGAGTTTTATTTGATTGAAAATACTGTTTGAAAGCGATTGTACGTATTAAAATATATAAGATAGGACTGCAAAGAATTTACAATATTCCGTCAACCTTCGGTATTATATGATAAATGTACCAAGCAATAATAATGAATTCAAAACGCTGAGCACTAGCATAAGAATGATAAGTCTAAACATGGTAATAATTCAAACGTTTGTTGGACAGATGGTAAGTCACATCCTCGTCACATATTTGCATATATCCCATCCTCGGACAGAAACAGCGACACCAGGTGATAAGATAAAATAAATAACTGAATAAATGTTTATTAGGTATATACATACATAGAAATATACTTACATAAATGTACTCTACACTACAAGAAAAAATGATAATTGATATACTTAGCTACTAATAACCAGTCACTAAGGCTGGAATAGAACGTTAGTAGTTTTTCCAGAAATATCATTATTCCCAAATCAAATGATACCCTGTTTAATACAAAATTCCAAATCATTATGCATCCATTGGGATACACAGTTAATGCGTAATTTATACAGGACGCACTCCAAAATAAATCACTGATATTACATGTACATGTGCTGAATAAACAACATAAAACTACACTGTACCTATTCTCAGAATGAATCACAGCAAGGTTAAGTGTTGTATTTTCTTGAACTGCAAACGCGGTGTCGTGTCGGGCTTTATATTTTTCTGACACACAACTTGTAAAAATGTTTTCTGTTTTTATCCAAATAATTATAGACAACAAGATACACAGCAACCAAATTCTAAATGCTTAATATATACCTTTTATCAGGGAGACCAAATGCATTATATAGCAAATCGTTAAGGACAGGGATTTAACACCACCACCGCCCTTAACATTTTCAAATTTAAGGTAAATCGTGGTCCCTTGATTAGAAAAATGTAAAGAAAAAAAAAGAGGCAATAATTTCTTTCACTCGCAATGAATGACAAAATCTTTTAATTTATTGAATTACTTTTATTGGGAAAATATACATTTTTTTCAAAAATCCTTAACACTTGCGTTATTTCATTGATTTCTCTCCATCAAAAATGACAGAAAATGGTAAATATGACTACGTAGGAGACATAATTTAAGCCCTATAAAATCTGTAGAATACAAGAGCTTCCACGGGCTTCGTACCCTGGGCCTCACTGGACCCACTGAGGGCCTCAATGTGCCCCCATCCCTGCCTCATAAAGTTGCGCCCCCAAACCGCACATTCCTGGATTCGCCCCTATGTGATATGGATTTATATTATTGCTGGGATAATCGTGGTTGTGTTTTTCACAACAAGTTATATGAGTTATATACTTTCTAAAAATTATAAAATCACTGATCGGATTAAAATGTAGTACATTTTACTATCTATTTATTTAATCACGGAGTCGGACAGTAAAATCTCCTTTTAAAAAAAAATATTTATGATCACGTGACGTTCCAAACACAATTTACAAAAGAAAGAAAGAAAAAAAAACGCTAGGCAATAAAATGGTATTTTAAAAAAAAAATCAAGGTTTTAGTATCTAATGCTGTTTTGACAATTACAATATTTCTGATACCAATTTCTGCATGAAACATATGAATTTGGCTGCTCTTACATTTCATTGATTTCCAGTTTTATCTAACCAGCTTTGTGATGACAATTAAAACTGACCGCTGTATGTCAACTTGTCCATCCATACAATGTTATGCTAGAACAATTAAAACTGACTGCTGTATGTCAACTTGTCCATCCATACAATGCTATGTTAGGACAATTAAGACTGACCGCTGTATGTCAACTTGTCCATCCATACAATGCTATGTTAGGACAATTAAAACTGACCGCTGTATGTCAACTTGTCCATCCATACAATGCTATGTTAGGACAATTAAAACTGACCGCTGCATGTCAACTTGTCCATCCATACAATGCTATGTTAGGACAATTAAAAATATGAAATGTAAGTTTGAACTGATGAATTGAATCCATCCAACCCCCCCCCCCCCACACACACACACTTTATTAAATATTGTAAGCTTTGTGTTTAGCTAAACTCGTTGTTTTGAGTTTTATTCTAGGGGTTAGATATGTTTACTTTACCAAACCTTTGCAGCTACCCCCACCCCCTAGATAGAATGTCCTATCGTTAAAATAATAATTTGTCCTACGGACCCAGTGGTGAAGACGTGTCCCGAGACACAGTTAGATTATTCTAAGTACTGTGGAATCATTAGAATTTGTGGTGGATCAATTTTTGTGGAATTCGTGGGTACCCCTCAACCATGAATTTACATCCTCAACGAATAAAAAATCATAATTACATTCCAGAGTTATCTTTCTTACAAATACATCAATCTATGAAATTACGTCCCCATGAACCCGTAAAAATTCAGCAATCCACAAAAAATTGGTCCCCGCGAATTTAAATGATTCTACAGTACCCTATATCCTATCGCCATGGTGAGTATTCCCCAATGCGGGACCTTTCCAACTTTGTGTTAGGACGTTTGAGTACAAAGGAAGCAGATTGTAGTAGTCGGGTCAGGTATGAACAATAAATTTTATTAGAAATTCTATATCCGATTATCACACGCAGACTTCTTTATTTTTGTACGAACTCCTTCATCATCGACGCATGTCAGTCGGTCGGTACAACAGTGGCGTAGCTTCCATTGAGGCAACCGAGGCAGCTGCCTCGGTAAAAAAAAAAACAACACCTTTTACGTTGTTAAAATGTCGATAGCTTCTGGGGGGCGCAGCCCCCCAGACCCCCTGCCTCGGTAATATTCGAACCCAAGCTACGCCTATGTACAAGTAAATGCTATATTTCACATGCACGTGTAAAGGTGTATGGATCTATATTTAGATATATAGTCAAAATTATCGATTATGTTATAGATTGACATCCTAGTGTCACTAAACAGAAGGGAACCCGCGCTCTAGTGTGCCCACTTTCTTTAATCCGTTGTTATAAAGATATGGATTATGAGATAAAAGCCAATCGAATTCCATGAGCTGCAGCAAGAGTTATCTCTCTTTCCACGTAAATATTTTTATTAAAAGATAAATTTTCAATGATAAATTACATGTCAGATGACTTTTTCAATTATGATTGATTTAGGAAAATTACATGTCAAGTGTTGTTTACAATCATGATTGATTTAGGAAACTCTTCCTCCCAACGCAAGTATCTTATCTTCGCCGCATGTATACCTTTATCTCGCAATCCCGCACTTAACGAAATTAAATGGGAATTGACGTGTCCCTTCATAAAGTGAAAATTGTTGATTTCATTATTATTATAACAATGGGTGTAAGACAAAAAATTCAGAAAAATGAGCAATTTGACAGATTTATTTGTAGCGAAGACACAGATTCAGGGACTATACTACGGACAACCACTGTTTACCAGGTTCCCACAGCGGAAAAACTCCCAAATGAGGTAAACCGCGGGCGAACTGCCAGCTACCTGTCCCTAGATCGTGTTACTAGCTGTTGAAAAATTGAATCGGATTTTTGTACCGTGAACAAATTCCAGTTTTATTCATTTTGATTATTTTATTTGATGATTTCAATCTATTGTTGATATATTTATCAAGATTACTGATGGTAAGGGAAATAATCATTTTAATGTAGCGCGGGGGGAGGGGAGGGGAGGGGGGTAGTTATAAATTGCGTCGTATACTAATCTCGGCTTAGAATCGGCTCGGCTGAACATTTGGACTGACACCTTCACCAAATCTCGGAGTAGTCCTTCTTAATCCATGTCTTGAAATTTACTTTCAGCTGCGGCCGGTTCTAACAATTAATGTGCACTTATGTGACGCTGCTGTAAGTGAGATGACAATTAAACTAATTCTATCAAAATTAATGCTGCATTACTTTCCGTCTAAATATGTAAACTCCATAAAATAAACTATCACTAAATTTTCCGTTCAAATGGTGACTTCCATGGAGCAATATTTCTTCTACTGAAATTGAAAAGTTCCTATAGTGGGTTTTTTAAATTAGCGATATACATGTAGGTATGTGGAGGTACTATGTATCAGTAATTTGATAAATTAGATCTTAGCTGAGATTACGTACATGTAGTATACACGAGTAACGTCAGTATGTCAAATAATGTAGGGATTTAAAAAAAGAATTGTATTTCTGAGAGAGAGAGAGAGAGAGAGAGACAGAGAGAGAGAGAGAGAGAGAGAGAACGAAAGAGAGGGTAAAACGTGTAAAGTGAGGGAAAATTTCAACCAATGGACAGAAGTTGTGGGGACAGATTTAAACTATGAGGACCAAGAAAAACATCCTCACTAAATAGGTTTCATCGTTCAGAGAGAGAGAGAGAGAGAGAGAGAGAGAGATCAAGTCAAGGGCTAATATTTTTTGAAGTGCATAAACAAAAATAGAATTGGATCTCGCTGTCCTTCAGTAGATGTAGGTGTATAAAGTGAAGAACTCGTTGATTTCTCGGAAACTTCTGATAATAAAACGGTCTTGTACATTTCATATTGGCTTGTAAAACTCCAAACATGGTTAAAACAAAGCCAGATTATACATATGTAGCTAGGACGATTGTCTGGTGTATTCCTGTTGTGGACCCGGAGTACGATCGCTGAGAGTACATAATTTTTATTTTTTTTTATTTTAGTGTTTCAGTTTCTTTATTTCCGTGAATACCATGTACATATTCCAAAACGGTTTTTGAAATCTTTGACCCGCGAGTTCTTAGTGTCAGGCCCGGTTTTTAGGATCCAAACACCCGGCGTGTTGATCGGACAGAGAATATACGGAATCAGACGGCGACGTACAGTGTACCCTGAAATTCCTAAAACAGAAACCCGTGACATTCACAAAGTCCATTGTAATTTACAACGCACGGAATACTGGACAGAAATTTTAAAAGTATATCAAGGCCATCTACAGAATATATTTCATGCAGAAACAAAAGAACGCACCTTTTAAACATTCTAATATCAATGCCATTCAACTGCTGTTTAGTGTTTCACGAGCTGCTGCAAGAGTTATCTCTCTTTCAACGTAAACATTTTTATTCACAATCGTGAATAATTTAGGAAAACTTATACTCTTAATGCATATTTTACCTTATCTTCGCCATCCCTCACTCTATATACCGTTACCTCAAAATCCCGCACTTAAACGCATATAACCCGTTACCTCAAAATCCCGCACTTAACATCAAACTAATATTATGATCGGTGATATGACATTTTTAAAAACGGTTTCTATGCGAGATTTGTGTATTCCATTGAAATATATAAACTCTGAAGTTACATATTTGATCAAAAATACGTCCGAAATACCCAAGGAATTGAACATTTGAAAATACAAGAAGGGGGTTACCGGAAGTTCTGTCCACAAGCAGCACTGTAGCGCCACCATCCAGCAGCGAATGCAATGGTACTATTACGTCATAGTTCACTTGATAGAAGTTTACTAAACATTCACATCAAAAAATCTCATCTTCTATTGTAGACTCACCATCAACTTCCTGACTTTTAACTACCCCATGTCCTGACTTTTCACTGCCACGGATCCCGACTTGTAACTACCCCGGCTCCTGACTTTTAACTACCCCTGGTCCTGACTTTTAACTACCACGGGTCCTGACGTTTAACTGCCCCTGGTCCTGACGTTTAACTACCCCTGGTCCTGACGTTTAACTACCCCGGATCCTGACTTTTAACTACCCCGGCTCCTGACTTTTAACTACCCCTGGTACTGACTTTTAATTACCACTGGTCCTGATTTTTAACTAACCCGGGTCCTGACTTTTAACTACCCCGGGTTCTGACTTTTAACTGTCCCGGGTCCTGACTTTTAACTGCCCCGGGTCCTGAGTTTTAACAACCCCGGATCCTGACGTTTAACTACTCCTAGTCCTGACTTTTAACTACCCCTAGTCCTGACTTTTAACTACCCCGGCTCCTGACTTTTAACTACCCCGGCTCCTGACTTTTAACTACCCCGTCTCCTGACTTTTAACTACCGCAGGTCCTGACTTTTAACTACCGCAGATTCTGACTTTTAACTACCCCGGCTGCTGACTTTTAATTACCGCAGGTCCTGACTTTTAACTACCGCAGATCCTGACTTTTAACTACCCCGGCTCCTGACTTTTAACTACCCCTCGTCCTGGCTTTTAACTACCCCAGGTCCTGACTTTTAACAACCCCGGGTACTGACGTTTAACTGCCCCTGGTCCTGACGTTTAACTACCCCTGGTCCTGACTTTTAACTACCCCGGCTCCTGACTTTTAACTACCCCGGATCCTGACTTTTAACTACCGCGGGTTCTAACTTTTAACTACACCGGGTCCTGACTTTTAACTACCCCGGCTCCTGACTTTTAACTACCCCGGGTCCTGACTTTTAACTACCGCAGGTCCTGACTTTTAACTACCCCGAGTCCTGACTTTTAACTGTCCAGGGTCCTGATTTTTAACAACCCCTGGTCCTGACATTTCACTACCCCTAGTCCTGACTTTTCACTATCCCGGATCCTGACTTTTAACTACCCCGGCTCCTGACTTTTAACTACCCCGGCTGCTGACTTTTAATTACCGCAGGTCCTGACTTTTAACTACCGCAGATCCTGACTTTTAACTACCCCGGCTCCTGACTTTTAACTACCCCTCGTCCTGGCTTTTAACTACCCCGGCTCCTGACTATTAACTACCCCAGGTCCTGACTTTTAACAACCCCGGGTACTGACGTTTAACTGCCCCTGGTCCTGACGTTCAACTATCCCTGGTCCTGACTTTTAACTACCCCTGGTCCTGACATTTCAATACCCCTAGTCCTGACTTTTCACTATCCCAGATCCTGACTTTTAACTACCTCGGCTCCTGACTTTTAACTACCCCGGCTGCTGACTTTTAATTACCGCAGGTCCTGACTTTTAACTACCGCAGATCCTGACTTTTAACTACCCCGCCTCCTGACTTTTAACTACCCCTCGTCCTGGCTTTTAACTGCCCCGGCTCCTGACTTTTAACTACCCCAGGTCCTGACTTTTAACAACCCCGGGTACTGACGTTTAACTGCCCCTGGTCCTGACGTTCAACTACCCCTGGTCCTGACTTTTAACTACCCCTGGTCCTGACATTTCACTACCCCTAGTCCTGACTTTTCACTATCCCAGATCCTGACTTTTAATTACGCCGGCTCCTGACTTTTAACTACCCCGGCTCCTGACTTCTAACTACCGCAGGTCCTGACTTTTAACTACTGCACATCCTGACTTTTAAGTACGGCGGGTTCTGACTTTTAATTACCCCGGCTCCTGACTTTTAACTACCCCGGCTCCTGACTTTTAACTACCCCGTCTCCTGACTTTTAACTACCGCAGGTCCTGACTTTTAACTACCGCAGATTCTGACTTTTAACTACCCCGGCTCCTGACTTTTAATTACCGCAGGTCCTGACTTTTAACTACCGCAGATCCTGACTTTTTACTACCCCTGGTCCTGGCTTTTTATTACCACGGATCCTGAATTTCAACTACCCCGGCTCCTGAGTTTTAACTACCCCGGCTCCTGACTTTTTACTACCCCTGGTCCTGGCTTTTTATTACCACGGATCCTGAATTTCAACTACCCCGGATCCTGAGTTTTAACTACCGCGGGTCCTGACTTTTAACTACCCCGAGTCCTGACTTTTAACTGTCACGTCCTTACTTTTAACTACACCGGGCTCTGACTTTTAACTGCCCCGGGTCCTGACTTTTAACAACCCCGGATCCTGACGTTTAACTACTCCTGGTACTGGTTTTTAACTACCTCTAATCCCGACTTTTAACTACCGCGGGTCCTGACTTTTAACTACCCAGGGTCCTGACTTTTAAGTACCGCAGGTCCTGACTTTTAACTACCCTGCTCTTCACTTTTAACTACCCCGGCTCCTGACCTTAACTACTGCGGGTCTTGACGTTTAACTACCTCTAATCCCGACTTTTAACTACCGCGGGTCTTGACTTTTAACTACCCCGGGTTCTGAATTTTCACTACCCCAGGTCCTGACTTTTAACTACCACGGGTCCTGACTTTTAACTGCTCCGGGTCCTGACTTTTAACTATCCCGGGTCCTGAATTTTACCAACCCCGGGTCCTGACGTTTAACTGCCCCTGGTCCTGACGTTTAACTACCCCGTGTCCTGACTTTTAACTACCCCTGGTCCTGACTTTTAACTACCCCGGGTCCTGACTTTTGACAACCATGGGTCCTGACTTTTAACTACCCCTCGTCCTGGCTTTAACTACCCAGGCTTTTGACATTTAACAACCCGGGGTCCTGACGTTTAACTACCCCTGGTCCTCACGTTTAACTACCCCGTGTCCTGACTTTTAACTACCCCGGATCCTGACTTTTAACTACCCCTGGTCCTGACTTTTAACTATCACAGGTCCAGACGATTAACTGCCCTGGGTCTTGATTTTTAAATACCAAGGCTCCTGACATTTAATTACCCCTGGTCCTGACTTTAACTACCACTGGTTCTGACTTTTAACTACCCCGGATCCTGATTTTTAACTACCCAGGATCCTGAGTTTTAACTACCGCGGACCCTGACTTTAAACTACATCGGGTCCTGACTTGTAACTGCCCAGGGTCCTCACTTTTAACTATCACAGATCCTGACGATTAACTGCCCTGGATCTTGACTTTTAAATACCAAGGCTCCTGACATTTAATTACCCCTGGTCCTGACTTTAACTACCACTGGTTCTGATTTCTAACTACCCCGGATCCTGATTTTTAACTACCCAGGATCCTGACTTTTAACTACCGAGGGTCCTGACTTTAAACTACATCGGGTCCTGAATTGTAACTGCCCCGAGTCCTGACTTTTAACTACCACGGGTCCTCAACTTTAACTACCCCTAGTCCTGACTTTTAACTACCCAGGGTCCTGACTTTTAACTACCATGGGTCCTGACTTTTAACTACCGCAGGTCCTGACTTTTAACTACTGCGGGTTCTGACTTTTAACTACCCAGGATCCTGAATTTTTACTACCGCAGGTTCTGACTTTTAACTACCCCGGATCCTAGCTTTTAACTACCCCGGCTCCTGACTTTTAACTACTCCGGGTCCTGACATTTAACAACTACGGTTCCTGACTTTAACTACGACGAGTACTGACTTTAACTATCCCGGGTCCTGACTTTTAACTACCGCAGGTCCTGACTTTTAACTACCCCTGGTCCTGACTTTTAACTGTCCCAGGTCCTGACTTTTAACTACCCCGGGTCCTCAATTTTAACTGCCCCGGGTCCTGACTCTTAACAACCCCGGGTCCTGACGTTTAAGTACCCCGGTTCCTGACTTTTAACTACCACGGCTCCTGACTTTTAACTACCACGGTTCCTGACTTTTAACTACCGCGGATCCTGACTTTTAACTACTGCGGGTCCTGACTTTTAACTACCACAGGTCCTGCCTTTTAACTGCTCCGGATCCTGGCTTTTAACTACCCCTGGTCCTGACCTTTAACTACCACGGGTCCTGACTTTTAACTACCCCTAGTCCTGTCTTTTAACTACCCAGGGTCCTGACTTTTCACTACCACGGGTCCAGACTTTTAGCTACCGCGGATCCTGACTTTTAACTACATCGGGTCCTGAATTGTAATTGCCCCGGGTCCTGACTTTTAACTACCACGGGTCCTCAATTTTAACTACCCCTAGTCCTGACTTTTAACTACCCAGGGTCCTGACTTTTAACTACCACGGGTCCTGACTTTTAACTACCTCGGGTCCTGACTCTTAACTACTCCGGTTCCTGACTTTTAACTACTCCGGGTCCTGACATTTAACAACTACGGTTCCTGACTTTAACTACCACGAGCACTGACTTTAAATATCCCGGGTCCTGACTTTTAACTACCGCAGGTCCTGACTTTTAACTACCCCTGGTCCTGACTTTTAACTGTCCCAGGTCCTGACTTTTAACTACCCCGGGTCCTCAATTTTAACTGCCCCGGGTCCTGACTTTTAACAACCCCGGGTCCTGACGTTTAAGTACCACGGCTCCTGACTTCTAACTACCACGGCTCCTGACTTTTAACTACCGCGGATCCTGGCTTTTAACTACCACAGGTCCTGCCTTTTAACTACTCCGGATCCTGGCTTTTAACTACCCCTGGTCCTGACCTTTAACTACCACGGGTCCTGACTTTTAACTACCCCTAGTCCTGACTTTTAACTACCCAGGGTCCTGACTTTTCACTACCACGGGTCCAGACTTTTAGCTACCGCGGATCCTGACTTTTAACTACCCCTTGTCCTGACTTTTACATGCCCCAGGTCCTTACTTTTAACTACCCCGGGTCCTCAATTTTAACTGCCCCGGGTCCTGACTTTTAACAACCCCGGGTCCAGACGTTTAAGTACCCCGCTCCTGACGTTTAAGTACCCCGGCTCCTGACATTTAACTACCACGGCTCCTGACTTTTAACTACCACGGCTCCTGACTTTTAACTACCACGGCTCCTGACTTTTAACTACCGCGGATCCTGACTTTTAACTACTGCGGGTCCTGACTTTTAACTACCACAGGTCCTGCCTTTTAACTGCTCCGGATCCTGGCTTTTAACTACCCCTGGTCCTGACCTTTAACTACCACGGGTCCTGACTTTTAACTACCCCTAGTCCTGACTTTTAACTACCCAGGGTCCTGACTTTTCACTACCACGAGTCCAGACTTTTAGCTACCGCGGATCCTGACTTTTAACTACCCCTTGTCCTGACATTTAACTGCCCCGGGTCCTTACTTTTAACTACCCCGGGTCCTGTCTTTTAACTGCCCTGGGTCCTGACTTTGAACAACACCGGGTCCTGACGTTTAAGTACCTCAGCTCCTGACTTTTAACTACCGTGGGTCCTGATTTTAACTACTGTGTGTCCTGACTTTTAACTATTCCAGGTCCTGACTTTTAACTACATCTAGTCCTGACTTTTAACTACCGTGGGTCCTGACTTTTAACTACCGCAGGTTCTGACTTTTTACTACTGTGGGTCCTGACTTTTAACTACCACGGGTCCTGACTTTTAACTACCCTAGTCCTGACTTTGAACTACCCAGGGTTCTGACTTTTAACTACCACGGGTCCTGACTTTTAACTACTGCGGATCCTGACTTTTAACTACCCCGGATCCTGACTTTTAACTGCCCCGGGTCCTTACTTTTAACTACCCCGGGTCCTGACTTTTAACTGCCCCGGGTCCTGTCTTTGAACAACCCCGGGTCCTGACGTTTAAGTACCCCGGGTCCCGACTTTTAGCTACCGTGGGTCCTGATTTTAACTACTCCTGGTCCTGACTTTTAACTACCTGAATAGATCACTCTCTTGATCGCGTATTGCTGCTAACCAGTGGCGGATCTAAAGGGGCGGGGCGGACCTGACTTTTAACTGTCCCGGGTCGTGACTTTTAAATACACCGGGTTCTGACTTTTAACTACCCCGGGTCCTGACTTTTAACAACCCCGGATCCTGACGTTTAACTACTCCTGGTCCTGGTTTTTAACTACCTCTAATTCTGACTTTTAACTATCGCGGGTCCTGACTTTTAACTACTCCGAGTTCTGACTTTTAAGTACCGCGGGTCCTAACTTTTAACTACCCCTTGTCTTCACTTTTAACTACCCCGGCTCCTGACATTAACTACCGCGGGTCTTGACTTTTAACTACCCCGAGTCCTGACTTTTAACTGTCCAGGGTCCTGATTTTTAACTACACCGGGCTCTGACTTTTAACTAGCCCGCGTCCTGACTTTTAACAACCCCGGATCCTGACGTTCAATTACCCCTGGTCCTGACATTTCACTACCTCTAGTCCTGACTTTTCACTACCCCGGATCCTGACTTTTAACTACCCCGGCTCCTGACTTTTAACTACCCCAGCTCCTGACTTTTAACTACCGCAGGTCCTGACTTTTAACTACTGCAGATCCTGACTTTTAAGTATCGCGGGTTCTGACTTTTAACTACCCCGGCTCCTGACTTTTAACTACCGCGGGTTCTAACTTTTAACTACCCCTGGTCCTGACTTTTAACTACCCCGGCTCCTGACTTTTAACTACCGCGGGTTCTAACTTTTAACTACCCCGGCTCCTGACTTTTAACTACCCCGGGTCCTGACTTTTAAGTACCGCGGGTTCTGATTTTTAACTACCCGGTTCCTGACTTTTAACTACCCCTGGTCCTGGCTTTTAATTACCACGGGTCCTGAATTTTAACTACCCCGGGTCTTGACTTTTAACTACCGCGGATCCTGACTTTTAACTACCTTGAGTCCTGACTTTTAACTGTCCCGGGTCCTGACTTTTAAATAGACCGGGTTCTGACTTTTAACTGCCCCGGGTCCTGACTTTTAACAACCCCGGATCCTGACGTTTAACTACTCCTGGTCCTGGTTTTTAAGTACCTCTAATCCTGACTTTTAACTATCGCGGGTCCTGACTTTTAACTACTCCGAGTCCTGACTTTTAAGTACTGCGGTTCCTAACTTTTAACTACCCCTGGTCTTCACTTTTAACTACCCCGGCTCCTGACTTTAACTACCGCGGGTCTTGACTTTTAACTACCCTGGGTTCTGACTTCACTACCCCGGCTCCTGACTTTTAACTACCCCGGCTCCTGACTTTTAATTACTGCAGGTCCTGACTTTTAACTACTGCAGGTCCTGACTTTTAACTACCGCAGATCCTGACTTTTAACTATCCCGGCTCCTGGCTTTTAACTACCCCTCGTCCTGGCTTTTAACTACCCCAGCTCCTGACTTTTAACTACCTCGGGTCCCGACTTTTAACAACCCCGGGTCCTGACGTTTAACTGCCCCTGGTCCTGACGTTTAACTACGTCAGGTCCTGACGTTTAACTACGCCAGGTCCTGACTTTTAACTACCCCGGCTCCCGACTTTTAACTACCCCTGGTACTGACTTTTAATTACCACGGGTCCTGACTTTTAAGTACCACGGGTTCTGACTTTTAACTACCCCGGCTCCTGACTTTTAACTACCCCGGATCCTTACCTTTAACTACCCCGGGTCCTGACTTTTAACTACCCCGGGTCCTGACTTTTAATTACCGCGGCTCCTGACGTTTAACTACCTCGGCTCCTGACTTTTAACTACCGCAGATCCTGACTTTTAACCACCGCAGATCCTGACTTTTAACTACCTCGGCTCCTGACTTTTAACTACTCCTCGTCCTGGCTTTTAACTACCCCGACTCCTGACTTTTAACTACCCCGGGTCCTGACTTTTAACAACCCCGAGTCCTGATGTTTAAATGCCCCTGGTCCTGACGTTTAACTGCCCCGGCTCCTGACTTTTAACTACCGTGAGTTCTGACTTTTAAGAACCCCGGCTCCTGACTTTTAGCTACCCCTGGTACTGACTTTTAATTACCACGGGTCCTGACTTAACTACCCCGGGTCCTGACTTTTAAGTACAGCGGGTTCTGACTTTTAACTACCCCGGTTTCTGACTTTTAACTACCCCGGCTCCTGACTTTTAACTACCCCTGGTCCTGGCTTTTAATTACCACGGGTCCTGACTTTTAACTACCCCAGGTCCTGACTTTTAACTACCGCGGGTCCTGACTTTTAACTACCCCGAGTCCTGACTTTTAACTGTCCCGGGTCCTAATTTTTAACTACAAAGGGCTCTGACTTTTAACTGCCCTGGTTCCTGAATTTTAACAACCCCGGATCCTGACGTTTAACTACCCCTGGTCCTGACTTTTAACTACCCCTGGTCCTAACTTTCAACTACCCCGGCTCCTGACTTTTAAGTACTGCAGGTCCTGACTTTTAACTACCGCAGATCCTGACTTTTAACTACCGCGGGTTCTGACCTTTAACTGCCCTGGGTTCTGACTTTTAACTGCCCTGGGTCCTGACTTTTAACAACCCCGGGTCCTGACGTTTAACTGCCACTGGTCCTGACTTTTAACAACCCCGGCTCCTGACTTTGAACTACCCCGGCTCCTGACTTTTAACTACAGCGGGTTCTGACTTTTAACTACCCCGGCTCCTGACTTTTAACCACCCCTGGTACTGACTTTTAATAACCACGGGTCCTGACTTTTAACTACCCCGGGTCCTGACTTTTAAGTACCGCGAGTTCTGACTTTTAACTATCTGGCTCCAGACTTTTAACTACCCCTCGTCCTGACTTTTTACTACCCCTGGTCCTGGCTTTTAAATACCACGGATCCTGAATTTCAACTACCCCGGGTCCTGAGTTTTAACTACCGTGAGTCCTGACTTTTAACTACCCCGAGTCCTGACTTTTAACTGTCACGGGTCCTTACTTTTAACAACACCGGGCTCTGACTTTTAACTGCCCCGGGTCCTGACTTTTAACAACCCCGGATCCTGACGTTTAACTACTCCTGGTTTTTAACTACCTCTAATCCTGACTTTTAAGTACCGCGGGTCCTGACTTTAAACTACATCAGGTCCTGACTTTTAACTACCCAGGGTCCTGACTTTTAACTACCACGGGTCCTGACGTTTAACTGCCCCTGGTCCTGACGTTTAACTACCCCTGGTCCTGACGTTTAACTACCCCGGATCCTGACTTTTAACTACCCCGGCTCCTGACTTTTAACTACCCCTGGTACTGACTTTTAATTACCACTGGTCCTGATTTTTAACTAACCCGGGTCCTGACTTTTAACTACCCCGGGTTCTGACTTTTAACTGTCCCGGGTCCTGACTTTTAACTGCCCCGGGTCCTGAGTTTTAACAACCCCGGATCCTGACGTTTAACTACTCCTAGTCCTGACTTTTAACTACCCCTAGTCCTGACTTTTAACTACCCCGGCTCCTGACTTTTAACTACCCCGGCTCCTGACTTTTAACTACCCCGTCTCCTGACTTTTAACTACCGCAGGTCCTGACTTTTAACTACCGCAGATTCTGACTTTTAACTACCCCGGCTGCTGACTTTTAATTACCGCAGGTCCTGACTTTTAACTACCGCAGATCCTGACTTTTAACTACCCCGGCTCCTGACTTTTAACTACCCCTCGTCCTGGCTTTTAACTACCCCAGGTCCTGACTTTTAACAACCCCGGGTACTGACGTTTAACTGCCCCTGGTCCTGACGTTTAACTACCCCTGGTCCTGACTTTTAACTACCCCGGCTCCTGACTTTTAACTACCCCGGATCCTGACTTTTAACTACCGCGGGTTCTAACTTTTAACTACACCGGGTCCTGACTTTTAACTACCCCGGCTCCTGACTTTTAACTACCCCGGGTCCTGACTTTTAACTACCGCAGGTCCTGACTTTTAACTACCCCGAGTCCTGACTTTTAACTGTCCAGGGTCCTGATTTTTAACAACCCCTGGTCCTGACATTTCACTACCCCTAGTCCTGACTTTTCACTATCCCGGATCCTGACTTTTAACTACCCCGGCTCCTGACTTTTAACTACCCCGGCTGCTGACTTTTAATTACCGCAGGTCCTGACTTTTAACTACCGCAGATCCTGACTTTTAACTACCCCGGCTCCTGACTTTTAACTACCCCTCGTCCTGGCTTTTAACTACCCCGGCTCCTGACTATTAACTACCCCAGGTCCTGACTTTTAACAACCCCGGGTACTGACGTTTAACTGCCCCTGGTCCTGACGTTCAACTATCCCTGGTCCTGACTTTTAACTACCCCTGGTCCTGACATTTCAATACCCCTAGTCCTGACTTTTCACTATCCCGGATCCTGACTTTTAACTACCTCGGCTCCTGACTTTTAACTACCCCGGCTGCTGACTTTTAATTACCGCAGGTCCTGACTTTTAACTACCGCAGATCCTGACTTTTAACTACCCCGCCTCCTGACTTTTAACTACCCCTCGTCCTGGCTTTTAACTGCCCCGGCTCCTGACTTTTAACTACCCCAGGTCCTGACTTTTAACAACCCCGGGTACTGACGTTTAACTGCCCCTGGTCCTGACGTTCAACTACCCCTGGTCCTGACTTTTAACTACCCCTGGTCCTGACATTTCACTACCCCTAGTCCTGACTTTTCACTATCCCAGATCCTGACTTTTAATTACGCCGGCTCCTGACTTTTAACTACCCCGGCTCCTGACTTCTAACTACCGCAGGTCCTGACTTTTAACTACTGCACATCCTGACTTTTAAGTACGGCGGGTTCTGACTTTTAATTACCCCGGCTCCTGACTTTTAACTACCCCGGCTCCTGACTTTTAACTACCCCGGCTCCTGACTTTTAACTACCCCGTCTCCTGACTTTTAACTACCGCAGGTCCTGACTTTTAACTACCGCAGATTCTGACTTTTAACTACCCCGGCTCCTGACTTTTAATTACCGCAGGTCCTGACTTTTAACTACCGCAGATCCTGATTTTTAACTACCCCGGCTCCTGACTTTTAACTACCCCGGCTCCTGACTTTTTACTACCCCTGGTCCTGGCTTTTTATTACCACGGATCCTGAATTTCAACTACCCCGGATCCTGAGTTTTAACTACCGCGGGTCCTGACTTTTAACTACCCCGAGTCCTGACTTTTAACTGTCACGTCCTTACTTTTAACTACACCGGGCTCTGACTTTTAACTGCCCCGGGTCCTGACTTTTAACAACCCCGGATCCTGACGTTTAACTACTCCTGGTACTGGTTTTTAACTACCTCTAATCCCGACTTTTAACTACCGCGGGTCCTGACTTTTAACTACCCAGGGTCCTGACTTTTAAGTACCGCAGGTCCTGACTTTTAACTACCCTGCTCTTCACTTTTAACTACCCCGGCTCCTGACCTTAACTACTGCGGGTCTTGACGTTTAACTACCTCTAATCCCGACTTTTAACTACCGCGGGTCTTGACTTTTAACTACCCCGGGTTCTGAATTTTCACTACCCCAGGTCCTGACTTTTAACTACCACGGGTCCTGACTTTTAACTGCTCCGGGTCCTGACTTTTAACTATCCCGGGTCCTGAATTTTACCAACCCCGGGTCCTGACGTTTAACTGCCCCTGGTCCTGACGTTTAACTACCCCGTGTCCTGACTTTTAACTACCCCTGGTCCTGACTTTTAACTACCCCGGGTCCTGACTTTTGACAACCATGGGTCCTGACTTTTAACTACCCCTCGTCCTGGCTTTAACTACCCAGGCTTTTGACATTTAACAACCCGGGGTCCTGACGTTTAACTACCCCTGGTCCTCACGTTTAACTACCCCGTGTCCTGACTTTTAACTACCCCGGATCCTGACTTTTAACTACCCCTGGTCCTGACTTTTAACTATCACAGGTCCAGACGATTAACTGCCCTGGGTCTTGATTTTTAAATACCAAGGCTCCTGACATTTAATTACCCCTGGTCCTGACTTTAACTACCACTGGTTCTGACTTTTAACTACCCCGGATCCTGATTTTTAACTACCCAGGATCCTGAGTTTTAACTACCGCGGACCCTGACTTTAAACTACATCGGGTCCTGACTTGTAACTGCCCAGGGTCCTCACTTTTAACTATCACAGATCCTGACGATTAACTGCCCTGGATCTTGACTTTTAAATACCAAGGCTCCTGACATTTAATTACCCCTGGTCCTGACTTTAACTACCACTGGTTCTGATTTCTAACTACCCCGGATCCTGATTTTTAACTACCCAGGATCCTGACTTTTAACTACCGAGGGTCCTGACTTTAAACTACATCGGGTCCTGAATTGTAACTGCCCCGAGTCCTGACTTTTAACTACCACGGGTCCTCAACTTTAACTACCCCTAGTCCTGACTTTTAACTACCCAGGGTCCTGACTTTTAACTACCATGGGTCCTGACTTTTAACTACCGCAGGTCCTGACTTTTAACTACTGCGGGTTCTGACTTTTAACTACCCAGGATCCTGAATTTTTACTACCGCAGGTTCTGACTTTTAACTACCCCGGATCCTAGCTTTTAACTACCCCGGCTCCTGACTTTTAACTACTCCGGGTCCTGACATTTAACAACTACGGTTCCTGACTTTAACTACGACGAGTACTGACTTTAACTATCCCGGGTCCTGACTTTTAACTACCGCAGGTCCTGACTTTTAACTACCCCTGGTCCTGACTTTTAACTGTCCCAGGTCCTGACTTTTAACTACCCCGGGTCCTCAATTTTAACTGCCCCGGGTCCTGACTCTTAACAACCCCGGGTCCTGACGTTTAAGTACCCCGGTTCCTGACTTTTAACTACCACGGCTCCTGACTTTTAACTACCACGGTTCCTGACTTTTAACTACCGCGGATCCTGACTTTTAACTACTGCGGGTCCTGACTTTTAACTACCACAGGTCCTGCCTTTTAACTGCTCCGGATCCTGGCTTTTAACTACCCCTGGTCCTGACCTTTAACTACCACGGGTCCTGACTTTTAACTACCCCTAGTCCTGTCTTTTAACTACCCAGGGTCCTGACTTTTCACTACCACGGGTCCAGACTTTTAGCTACCGCGGATCCTGACTTTTAACTACATCGGGTCCTGAATTGTAATTGCCCCGGGTCCTGACTTTTAACTACCACGGGTCCTCAATTTTAACTACCCCTAGTCCTGACTTTTAACTACCCAGGGTCCTGACTTTTAACTACCACGGGTCCTGACTTTTAACTACCTCGGGTCCTGACTCTTAACTACTCCGGTTCCTGACTTTTAACTACTCCGGGTCCTGACATTTAACAACTACGGTTCCTGACTTTAACTACCACGAGCACTGACTTTAAATATCCCGGGTCCTGACTTTTAACTACCGCAGGTCCTGACTTTTAACTACCCCTGGTCCTGACTTTTAACTGTCCCAGGTCCTGACTTTTAACTACCCCGGGTCCTCAATTTTAACTGCCCCGGGTCCTGACTTTTAACAACCCCGGGTCCTGACGTTTAAGTACCACGGCTCCTGACTTCTAACTACCACGGCTCCTGACTTTTAACTACCGCGGATCCTGGCTTTTAATTACCACAGGTCCTGCCTTTTAACTACTCCGGATCCTGGCTTTTAACTACCCCTGGTCCTGACCTTTAACTACCACGGGTCCTGACTTTTAACTACCCCTAGTCCTGACTTTTAACTACCCAGGGTCCTGACTTTTCACTACCACGGGTCCAGACTTTTAGCTACCGCGGATCCTGACTTTTAACTACCCCTTGTCCTGACTTTTACATGCCCCAGGTCCTTACTTTTAACTACCCCGGGTCCTCAATTTTAACTGCCCCGGGTCCTGACTTTTAACAACCCCGGGTCCAGACGTTTAAGTACCCCGCTCCTGACGTTTAAGTACCCCGGCTCCTGACATTTAACTACCACGGCTCCTGACTTTTAACTACCACGGCTCCTGACTTTTAACTACCACGGCTCCTGACTTTTAACTACCGCGGATCCTGACTTTTAACTACTGCGGGTCCTGACTTTTAACTACCACAGGTCCTGCCTTTTAACTGCTCCGGATCCTGGCTTTTAACTACCCCTGGTCCTGACCTTTAACTACCACGGGTCCTGACTTTTAACTACCCCTAGTCCTGACTTTTAACTACCCAGGGTCCTGACTTTTCACTACCACGAGTCCAGACTTTTAGCTACCGCGGATCCTGACTTTTAACTACCCCTTGTCCTGACATTTAACTGCCCCGGGTCCTTACTTTTAACTACCCCGGGTCCTGTCTTTTAACTGCCCTGGGTCCTGACTTTGAACAACACCGGGTCCTGACGTTTAAGTACCTCAGCTCCTGACTTTTAACTACCGTGGGTCCTGATTTTAACTACTGTGTGTCCTGACTTTTAACTATTCCAGGTCCTGACTTTTAACTACATCTAGTCCTGACTTTTAACTACCGTGGGTCCTGACTTTTAACTACCGCAGGTTCTGACTTTTTACTACTGTGGGTCCTGACTTTTAACTACCACGGGTCCTGACTTTTAACTACCCTAGTCCTGACTTTGAACTACCCAGGGTTCTGACTTTTAACTACCACGGGTCCTGACTTTTAACTACTGCGGATCCTGACTTTTAACTACCCCGGATCCTGACTTTTAACTGCCCCGGGTCCTTACTTTTAACTACCCCGGGTCCTGACTTTTAACTGCCCCGGGTCCTGTCTTTGAACAACCCCGGGTCCTGACGTTTAAGTACCCCGGGTCCCGACTTTTAGCTACCGTGGGTCCTGATTTTAACTACTCCTGGTCCTGACTTTTAACTACCTGAATAGATCACTCTCTTGATCGCGTATTGCTGCTAACCAGTGGCGGATCTAAAGGGGCGGGGCGGACCTGACTTTTAACTGTCCCGGGTCGTGACTTTTAAATACACCGGGTTCTGACTTTTAACTACCCCGGGTCCTGACTTTTAACAACCCCGGATCCTGACGTTTAACTACTCCTGGTCCTGGTTTTTAACTACCTCTAATTCTGACTTTTAACTATCGCGGGTCCTGACTTTTAACTACTCCGAGTTCTGACTTTTAAGTACCGCGGGTCCTAACTTTTAACTACCCCTTGTCTTCACTTTTAACTACCCCGGCTCCTGACATTAACTACCGCGGGTCTTGACTTTTAACTACCCCGAGTCCTGACTTTTAACTGTCCAGGGTCCTGATTTTTAACTACACCGGGCTCTGACTTTTAACTAGCCCGCGTCCTGACTTTTAACAACCCCGGATCCTGACGTTCAATTACCCCTGGTCCTGACATTTCACTACCTCTAGTCCTGACTTTTCACTACCCCGGATCCTGACTTTTAACTACCCCGGCTCCTGACTTTTAACTACCCCAGCTCCTGACTTTTAACTACCGCAGGTCCTGACTTTTAACTACTGCAGATCCTGACTTTTAAGTATCGCGGGTTCTGACTTTTAACTACCCCGGCTCCTGACTTTTAACTACCGCGGGTTCTAACTTTTAACTACCCCTGGTCCTGACTTTTAACTACCCCGGCTCCTGACTTTTAACTACCGCGGGTTCTAACTTTTAACTACCCCGGCTCCTGACTTTTAACTACCCCGGGTCCTGACTTTTAAGTACCGCGGGTTCTGATTTTTAACTACCCGGTTCCTGACTTTTAACTACCCCTGGTCCTGGCTTTTAATTACCACGGGTCCTGAATTTTAACTACCCCGGGTCTTGACTTTTAACTACCGCGGATCCTGACTTTTAACTACCTTGAGTCCTGACTTTTAACTGTCCCGGGTCCTGACTTTTAAATAGACCGGGTTCTGACTTTTAACTGCCCCGGGTCCTGACTTTTAACAACCCCGGATCCTGACGTTTAACTACTCCTGGTCCTGGTTTTTAAGTACCTCTAATCCTGACTTTTAACTATCGCGGGTCCTGACTTTTAACTACTCCGAGTCCTGACTTTTAAGTACTGCGGTTCCTAACTTTTAACTACCCCTGGTCTTCACTTTTAACTACCCCGGCTCCTGACTTTAACTACCGCGGGTCTTGACTTTTAACTACCCTGGGTTCTGACTTCACTACCCCGGCTCCTGACTTTTAACTACCCCGGCTCCTGACTTTTAATTACTGCAGGTCCTGACTTTTAACTACTGCAGGTCCTGACTTTTAACTACCGCAGATCCTGACTTTTAACTATCCCGGCTCCTGGCTTTTAACTACCCCTCGTCCTGGCTTTTAACTACCCCAGCTCCTGACTTTTAACTACCTCGGGTCCCGACTTTTAACAACCCCGGGTCCTGACGTTTAACTGCCCCTGGTCCTGACGTTTAACTACGTCAGGTCCTGACGTTTAACTACGCCAGGTCCTGACTTTTAACTACCCCGGCTCCCGACTTTTAACTACCCCTGGTACTGACTTTTAATTACCACGGGTCCTGACTTTTAAGTACCACGGGTTCTGACTTTTAACTACCCCGGCTCCTGACTTTTAACTACCCCGGATCCTTACCTTTAACTACCCCGGGTCCTGACTTTTAACTACCCCGGGTCCTGACTTTTAATTACCGCGGCTCCTGACGTTTAACTACCTCGGCTCCTGACTTTTAACTACCGCAGATCCTGACTTTTAACCACCGCAGATCCTGACTTTTAACTACCTCGGCTCCTGACTTTTAACTACTCCTCGTCCTGGCTTTTAACTACCCCGACTCCTGACTTTTAACTACCCCGGGTCCTGACTTTTAACAACCCCGAGTCCTGATGTTTAAATGCCCCTGGTCCTGACGTTTAACTGCCCCGGCTCCTGACTTTTAACTACCGTGAGTTCTGACTTTTAAGAACCCCGGCTCCTGACTTTTAGCTACCCCTGGTACTGACTTTTAATTACCACGGGTCCTGACTTAACTACCCCGGGTCCTGACTTTTAAGTACAGCGGGTTCTGACTTTTAACTACCCCGGTTTCTGACTTTTAACTACCCCGGCTCCTGACTTTTAACTACCCCTGGTCCTGGCTTTTAATTACCACGGGTCCTGACTTTTAACTACCCCAGGTCCTGACTTTTAACTACCGCGGGTCCTGACTTTTAACTACCCCGAGTCCTGACTTTTAACTGTCCCGGGTCCTAATTTTTAACTACAAAGGGCTCTGACTTTTAACTGCCCTGGTTCCTGAATTTTAACAACCCCGGATCCTGACGTTTAACTACCCCTGGTCCTGACTTTTAACTACCCCTGGTCCTAACTTTCAACTACCCCGGCTCCTGACTTTTAAGTACTGCAGGTCCTGACTTTTAACTACCGCAGATCCTGACTTTTAACTACCGCGGGTTCTGACCTTTAACTGCCCTGGGTTCTGACTTTTAACTGCCCTGGGTCCTGACTTTTAACAACCCCGGGTCCTGACGTTTAACTGCCACTGGTCCTGACTTTTAACAACCCCGGCTCCTGACTTTGAACTACCCCGGCTCCTGACTTTTAACTACAGCGGGTTCTGACTTTTAACTACCCCGGCTCCTGACTTTTAACCACCCCTGGTACTGACTTTTAATAACCACGGGTCCTGACTTTTAACTACCCCGGGTCCTGACTTTTAAGTACCGCGAGTTCTGACTTTTAACTATCTGGCTCCAGACTTTTAACTACCCCTCGTCCTGACTTTTTACTACCCCTGGTCCTGGCTTTTAAATACCACGGATCCTGAATTTCAACTACCCCGGGTCCTGAGTTTTAACTACCGTGAGTCCTGACTTTTAACTACCCCGAGTCCTGACTTTTAACTGTCACGGGTCCTTACTTTTAACAACACCGGGCTCTGACTTTTAACTGCCCCGGGTCCTGACTTTTAACAACCCCGGATCCTGACGTTTAACTACTCCTGGTTTTTAACTACCTCTAATCCTGACTTTTAAGTACCGCGGGTCCTGACTTTCAACTCCCCCTGGTCTTCACTTTTAACTACCCCGGCTCCTGACCTTAACTACTGCGGGTCTTGACTTTTAACTACCCCGGGTTCTGAATTTTCACTACCCCGGGTCCTGACTTTTAACTACCACGGGTCCTGACTTTTAACTGCTCCGGGTCCTGACTTTTAACTACCCCTGCTCCTGACTTTTAACTACCCCGGGTCCTGACTTTTGACAACCATGGGTCCTGACTTTTAACTACCGCGGGTCCTGACTTTTAACTACCCCTCGTCCTGGCTTTTAACTACCCAGGCTTTTGACATTTAACAACCCCGGGTCCTGACGTTTAACTACCCCTGGTCCTGACGTTTAACTACCCCGTGTCCTGACGTTTAACTACCCCGGATCCTGACTTTTAACTACCCCTGGTCCTGACTTTTAACTATCACAGGTCCTGACGATTAACTGTCCTGGGTCTTGACTTTTAAATACCAAGGCTCCTGACATTTAATTACCCCTGGTCCTGACTTTAACTACCACTGGTTCTGACTTTTAACTACCCCGGATCCTGATTTTTAACTACCCAGGATCCTGACTTTTAACTACCGCGGGTCCTGACTTTAAACTACATCAGGTCCTGACTTTTAACTACCCAGGGTCCTGACTTTTAACTACCACGGGTCCTGACGTTTAACTACCGCGGATCCTGACTCTTAACTACCCCGGGTCCTGACTTTTGACTCTCCCGGGTCCTGACTTTTAACTACCCCTGGTCCTGACTTTTAAGTATCACAGGTCCTGACGATTAACTGCCCTGGGTCTTGACTTTTAAATACCAAGGCTCCTGACATTTAATTACCCCTGGTCCTGACTTTAACTACCATTCGTTCTGACTTTTAACTACCCCGGATCCTGATTTTTAACTACCCAGGATCCTGACTTTTAACTACCGCGGGTCCTGATTTTAAACTACATCGGGTCCTGACTTGTAACTGCCCCGGGTCCTGACTTTTAACTACCCCTCGTCCTGACTTTTAACTACCCCTAGTCCTGACTTTTAACTACACCTGGTCCTGACTTTTAACTACCGCAGGTCCTGACTTTTAACTACTGCGGATTCTGACTTTTAACTACACCGGATCCTGAATTTTAACTACCACAGGTTCTGCCTTTTAACTACCCCGGATCCTGGCTTTTAACTACCCCGGGACCTGACTTTTAACTACTCCGGGTCCTGACTTTTAACAACTACGGTTCCTGACTTTAACTACCACGAGTCCTGACTTTAACTATCCCGGGTCCTGACTTTTAACTACCGCAGGTCCTGACTTTTAACTATCCCTGGTCCTGACTTTTAACTGTCCCAGGTCTTGACTTTTAACAACCCCGGGTCCTGACGTTTAAGTACCCCGGCTCCTGACTTTTAACTACCGTGGGTCCTGACTTTTAACTACTCCTGGTCCTGACTTTTAACTACCCCTGGTCTTCACTTTTAACTACCCCGGCTCCTGACCTTAACTACTGCGGGTCTTGACTTTTAACTACCCCGGGTCCTGACTTTTAACTACCCCTGGTCCTGACTTTTAACTACCACGGGTCCTGACTTTTAACTGCCCCGGGTCCTGACTTTTAACTACCCCTCGTCCTGGCTTTTAACTACCCAGGCTTCTGACATTTAACAACCCCGGGTCCTGACGTTTAACTACCCCGTGTCCTGACGTTTAACTACCCCGGATCCTGACTTTTAACTACCCCTGGTCCTGACTTTTAACTATCACAGGTCCTGACAATTAACTGCCCTGGGTCTTGACTTTTAAATACCAAGGCTCCTGACATTTAATTACCCCTGGTCCTGACTTTAACTACCACTGGTTCTGACTTTTAACTACCCCGGATCCTGATTTTTAACTACCCAGGATCCTGACTTTTAACTACCGCGGGTCCTGACTTTAAACTACATCGGGTCCTGACTTGTAACTGCCCCGGATCCTGACTTTTAACTACCACGGTTCCTGA
The DNA here is from genome assembly GCF_947568905.1 of Ostrea edulis. Classification (NCBI taxonomy): domain Eukaryota; kingdom Metazoa; phylum Mollusca; class Bivalvia; order Ostreida; family Ostreidae; genus Ostrea; species Ostrea edulis. The sequence goes on along the minus strand of NC_079171.1, from coordinate 77,088,801 downwards.
ATTTTAACTACCATTAGTCCTGAATTTTAACTACCCAGGGTCCTGACTTTTAACTACCACGGGTCCTGACTTTTAACTACCGCGGGTCCTGACTCTTAACTATCCCGGGTCCTGACTTTTGACTGTCCCGGGTCCTGACTTTAACTGCCCCGGGTCCTGACTTTTAACTGCCCCGGGTCCTGACTTTGAAGAACCGTGGGTCCTGACTTTTAACTACTCCTGGTCCTGACTTTTAACTCCCCCTGGTCCTGACTTTTAACTACCACGGCTCCTGACTTTTAACTACCACGGCTCCTGACTTTTAACTACCCCTTGTCCTGACTTTTAACTGCCCCGGGTCCTGACTTTGAACAACACCGGGTCCTGTCTTTTAACTGCCCTGGGTCCTACCTTTGAACAACACCGGGTCCTGGCGTTTAATTACCCCGGCTCCTGACTTTTAACTACCGTGGGTCCTGATTTTAACTAATCCTGATCCTGACTTTTAACTACACCTAGTCCTGACTTTTAACTACCGCGGGTCCTGACTTTTAACTACCGCGGGTCCTGACTTTTAACTACTGTGGGTCCTGACTTTTAACTACCACAGGTCTTGCCTTTTAACTACTCCGGATCCTGGCTTTTAACTACCCCTGGTCCTGAATTTTAACTACCACGGGTCCTGACTTTTAACTACCCCTAGTCCTGATTTTAACTACCCAAGGTCCTGACTTTTAACTACCACGGGTCCTGACTTTTAACTACCACGGATCCTGACTTTTAACTACCCCGGATCCTGACTTTTAACTGCCCCGGGTCCTGACTTTTAACTACCCCGGGTCCTGACTTTTAACTGCCCCGGGTCCTGACTTTAAACAACCCCGGGTCTTAGCGTTTAAGTACCCCGGCTCCTGACTTTTAACTACCGTGGGTCCTGATTTTAACTAATCCTGGTCCTGACTTTTAACTACACCTGGTCCTGACTTTTAACTACCGCGGGTCCTGACTTTTAACTATTGTGGGTCCTGACTTTTAACTACTGTGGGTCCTGACTTTTAACTACCACAGGTCTTGCCTTTTAACTACTCCGGATCCTGGCTTTTAACTACCCCTGGTCCTGACTTTTAACTACCACGGGTCCTGACTTTTAACTACCCCTAGTCCTGACTTTTAACTACCACGGGTCCTGACTTTTAACTACCACGGGTCCTGACTTTTAACTACCGCGGATCCTGACTTTTAACTACCGCGGATCCTGACTTTTAAATACCCCGGGTCCTTACTTTTAACTACCCCGGGTCCTGACTTTTAACTGCCCCGGGTCCTGACTTTGAACAACCCCGGGTCCTGACGTTTAAGTACCCCGGGTCCCGACTTTTAGCTACCGTGGGTCCTGATTTTAACTACTCCTGGTCCTGACTTTTAACTACCTGAATAGATCACTCTCTTGATCGCGTATTGCTGCTAATCAGTGGCGGATCTAAAGGGGCGGGAAATAACGGACCAGGGGTTTAACCCCCCCTCCTTTTGGTAGATTTTAAAAAGCAGATATTGTTTTTAAAAGGAAACTTCATTGGCGGAAAAAGTGCAATATAGTGTCGCGTACCTCCCTTGGTAAATGTTTCGGATCCGCCCCTGTATAGGAGGGGGGGGGGTAATCCTTTAACTGAAAATATTCTGATACACAACCGAGGGGGGGGGGGTTAAAATGTGGAGGGAATTTTCACAGGTAAAACTGCACGCTAGTCAATGACACTTTGAATTTTTTATAATTTTGTTTCGCTGCAAGAGAAGTTAGACGTAGAAGGCACGATAATTGCTTCTCAACCCCCTATGGTTCAACATTTTAGACAATTTTTTTTTATTTTCTTTTGTCATTTCGGGGTCTTCTATTTTCTCTCACTTTGTTTGGTACAAAAAGTTCTTTTAAAATCTGTATCTTATATCTTGAAAGCAATAACAACTTCTCGGGTCTTTCCGGAAAAGGCCGGGAACATGAATTTTCGGTCGAGAATTTGTCACTCCTTTTGAGATGTCACCAGCTGTACGTGAGGTACCACAAATTTAGACCTATACTTAACGCTCAGGGTCGTAGCAGTGAAGGTTCGTTAGTGTGTCAATGCCTGCCGCGATGTGGGACCTCCGTTTTTAAGGTCATTCCCAAAAGAAAGTGTAACGTGTTTAGGTTCGATGATTCGGACCAGTCTGGGGAAAGTATGATTATTGATGAATGAATATGTATTTAAAACAAATGAACAACTAAGATAACGAGTCAATATATACAAATAGTTTTCAGGATTACCTATCCTAATCACACACAGCAATGAAACCTATAAGGTATGGGTAAACAAGGCTGGGACCTATGCTAGTCTGTATCCACTACCGGACAGATACTTGTGTAGTATGTACGTCCTACTACAACCGGACAAATCTCGACACCAATAAGGCAATAACAGAGGAAATACTTTATTATTATCCTCTAGACCAGTATACTCGCCACCGTATACTTAATTACATTAATACACACCGTATTAAATATTGTCGCACCTTCTCTCCTGTCGAGCTCCGAAAAATGAACTGCGATCTATTGCCAGAACGCGCGTATTTATACTACTGAGCACCCGAACTACCCTCGGATGCTATCGTAATGCCCTACGATAAAGCCCGGTTGACGTAAGCGTTATATTTAGCCTCCAACAGGTTATGATACATCCCGAACCCGATCTCAATTTGTCACATTACCCACGCCTCGATGCCTCATGTGTCCTCACATGATACAATATACATGATAATCTTTATTTAAAATAGATGAGTAAACAAACATGAAGAATGTACAAGATGAGTGATGAATTTTTCGCACCTTCCTGGTGATTGAAATTTGAACAAGCATAGCATTGGATATGTCACAACAATGAAACAACTGTCTTTTAATGTTACAGTACGGCTGCAGATAATCTTTTACATATTAAAAAAAACCTCTTCACTCTTTCTTATTCGCTTGACTTTTTGTCCGTTTTCATGATACTTAGTGATGACGACTTCTTTGACCCGTCGATGGTATCCATCTGTCTGAGTACCCTGTTCTTTCATATCTGCTGGCTTATTCACTCGGATGGGTTCATACGAGACTGTCCGAATACCAGTATCAACAATCTTCCTCTGTACTACTTCCTCTTCCCGACTAGTGACTTTTCTGGAGGTAAGGACTTGGAGATGTTCTTTTGCGAATAACACGGCCAGTAATCAGTTCTTCATTACCAGACAAGGACGGTCCAGTTTCCATCTCCTTCTCTGTGGCCTCGACTCCCTCTTCTCCAACCTGGACCTCAGGGTCTACATCCCAGTCACTGTCTTCATCCTCAGCTATTCTCTTTGATGATGTGGAAGAAGTACCGGGGTGTTTGTGTCGCATGTGTTTCTGTAAGTACTCTTTTTTCTTAAAGGATACATGACAAGCTTTACAAACCAGAACGCTGCTGGCACAACTAAGTACATGCTTTGACCAAGCTTCTTTGTCATCTAGCTCTGTAAAACACACAGGGCATATCTCTTTAGCCTTTCGGGGTGTTGTCTTAGTGTTCACCATACTGAATCTGTAAAATATAATATTTGACCATTGGATAAAGAAATATCATGTCACAATTATGCTTATTTCAAACAAAATACTATCTTATTCATACTAAAACAGACCAATGGTACTACTGCACATCAACAAACTAAATATCTACATGTATATAGGTACTAGTGTGTACTGTTCTATTCGGAAACGTAATCCCTCATCCAAACCGGGACACGTCTGTCTCGCTTTGGCTTGTAATTGCCAGCTAACTCATCAGCGACCTCTATCTGTGACTGACTGTCATCAATAACCTCGGGCTCAAACTGATCATCTGGTTGTTCGGCATTGTCTGCAATATTCTGCATTTCTTCCTCACCTCTCAGAACTTGAGATTTACAAGTTTTCATGCGGTCACAATGTACAACCTGCTCTTTCCCGTTCCGACCACAGTTTACTTTGTACAAGACCTCTGACACCTTTGCCATTATCTTGAATGGTCCGCGCCAGTAGGACGTGAACTTTGGCGAGCATCCAACTTTTCGTTGAGGGAAGTAAACGTATACATTATCCCCTTCTTTGAATTTCTCATACGACATTTTCATATCGTGATAATGTTTCTGTCTAAACATTGCGCCCTCTGCATGGCGTCTGACCAAAGCATGTGCTCTTTCCATCCGATCTTTTAAGATCCATACCCATTCATTCCTAGGTACTTCTTTCCAAGAGGATGGCATATCAAACATGATTTCTAGAGGGGTCGTGACCTCCCTACCTAACATGAGCATGTTTGGACTATAGCCAGTGGATTCATGCTGAGACGCTCTGTAGGCCATCATCACGTATGGAAGGCTTTCATCCCAGTCCCGATGGTTTTCATCCACATAGGCACTTAGCATGGTGGCCAGTGTTTTGTTGAAACGTTCCACCATACCATCAGACTGCGGATGATATGATGTTGTTCGTGTCTTCCGGATCTGAAGAAGCTTGCATACCTCGGCAAAAAGAAAACTCTCGTACTGTCTCCCTTGATCTGAATGTATAGTTACAGGACACCCGAATCTGCAGATTACTTCATTGGTGACAATTTTAGCAACTGTTTGTGCTTCCATATTTCGCATTGGAAACGCCTCAGTCCACTTAGTGAAATAATCTGAAATGACGATAATATATCGGTTTCCATTTTCCGTCTCAGGGAATTCACCAAGGATATCTGTAGTTATCCTCTCTAATGGAAATCCAACCTGTAAAGTCTGCATGGGGGCTCTTTTTGTTTTGAGAGGAGCTTTCCTTCTAGAACATATATCGCAACCTGAGACATAGCTTCTCACGTCGCTCTGCAAACCTGGCCAGTAGTAGTTCTGTCTGATTTTATTTAGAGTCTTTGTCACCCCTACATGAGCTGAAGTTTTTGCGTCATGCATCTGTTGTAAGATAAGCCTCCTTTGAGATAGTGGGACAACAATCTGATATGTCTTTATATTGCTGTCCTCAATTTCCCACAACCTGCAGAGCAGATCATCCTTTATTGTAAGTCTACTCCACTGAGCCCAAAGTGATTTCACAACATAACTCTCAGACGCTCTATCACTATAATCTGGACGTGTCTCATTTTGCATCCAAGACTTCACAAGTCTTATATCCTTACATTCTTCTTGCAATGTGACTAGCTCAAAAGATTCATCGTTTTCCGAAGAATTGTCCTCTATCACCCTAGCATGGTCTTTAGACACATCTGTTTTGTCCCAGTTATCAAAATATCCACACTGACTGCAAGGTATTCTGCTGAGACCATCTGCATTACCATGCAGTTTACCAGCTCGGTGTTCTATCTCCAGGTCATATGTCGATATGACCTCTAGCCATCGAGCCAATTGTCCTTCCGGATCTTTGAATCTAAGCAACCACTTAAGCGAACTATGGTCTGTTCTTACCAAGAACCTGCGTCCATATAAGAAAGGTCTGAAATGCTTGATAAACGTCACAACGGCAAGGAGCTCTTTCCGGGTAACGCAGTATTTCCTTTCTGACTTGCTAAGTACTTTACTTGCGTAAGCCACAACCCTTTCTTTTCCATCCTGCAGCTGTGATAAAGCGGCCCCAATAGAATTTTGACTTGCATCCGTATCTAAAATGAAAGGTTTGGTAAAGTCTGGGTGAGTGAGGATGGGTGCTGACGTTAACTGGTCTTTTAAGAGCTCAAACGCAGCCTGACACTCGTTATTCCATTTGAATGGAACAGATGCCTCCGTAAGTTTATGTAATGGTTGAGCAATTCGAGCAAAGTTGGCAATGAACTTCCTGTAGTAACTTGAAAGACCGATAAAAGATCGGACTTGCGTCTTATTTACTGGCTCTGGCCAACGCTTCACAGTTTCTACCTTCTCCGGGTCAGTCTGGATCCCATGCTCTGAAATTATATGTCCTAAGTACTTCACCTGTCTAGCAAACAAGGAGCACTTTCTAGCCTTGAGCTTCAGTCCGGCGGCAAGTAGCTTTTCAAACACCAGTTCTAAGTTCTGAAGCATTTCATTAAATGCCTTTCCATAAACAATGACATCGTCCAGGTATATAAGACATACCTGCCATTGTAAGCCAGCCAATACCGAATCCATCAGGCGTTCAAACGTGGCTGGGGCATTGCACAGCCCGAACGGCATCACATTAAACTCATACAGACCCTGGCGAGTGACAAATGCTGTTTTATGTTTATCGCTTGGATCTAGCTCAACTTGCCAGTATCCAGAATTTAGGTCCAAAGTGCTAAACCATTTGGCACCACGCAGCTGGTTAAGAGACTCGTCAATGCGAGGTAATGGATAGGCATCTTTAGTCGTAAAGCTATTCAAACGTCTATAATCTACACAGAATCGTGTGGATCCATCTTTCTTTTTCACAAGTACGATTGCTGATGACCAAGGACTTTGTGAAGGCGCTATGATACCCCTCCTTAGCATATCAGATACATGGTCTTGAACTTCTTCTTGCATATGAAACGGCAAACGCCTGGGTGCCTGCTTAATGGGTGCATGGGTACCAGTCTCAATCTTGTGTCTGACTTTGGCAGTTCTACCAACGTCTTCATCGGTTGTAGAAAAGAGTGATGCATACTTCAGAAGTAGAGTTTTAGCTTTAACCCTATCGTCGTTATCCATATGTTTAGTGCTGTTTGTGTAAAGCTCTTGCAGATATGATGGCATATCATTGTTTTCATCCAGACCCTGGTGTTCTCCTGGCACTAAATACAAAACCTCATCAATCGCAGATAATTTTCCAACAACCGTACCTGGGTATATGGTTTTACTATCCTCTGAGATATTCATGATACGAAGCGGAACGGTGTTCTGTCTACGGACAAGTGTTTTGGCCAGCAAACAAGAACCTGACTTCTGAAAATTTTCTGAGGGCTCTATCAGTCCAGCTTGGGTTGGCAGTCCTCCATCCGAACCGGTACATATCTGTCCTTCTACCATCAGTTCTGATCTAGGTGGCACTGTGACTCTATGTACGATGGCTACTTTATATGAGCTTGCAGACCCTTCCAGCTTGATAGGGTGTTCTGTACCAGAGATTGATATCTGATGCAAGCACATGTCAATTACCGCCTTATGCCTAACCAGGAAATCTAATCCAAGAATTCCATCTACTGTTATATCAGCTATGATCATTTCATGTTGTAACGCGGTTCCATCCAGGTTAAAATCTACTGCAACCTTTCCCAGCACCTTCAGTGCTGATCCACTAGCTGATAATACATCTCTGTCAACTTTAGTCAAAGATTGGCCTGTAGCTCTTGCAATGTTCTCATAACAAATAGTAGATAGCAAGGACACTGTAGCACCTGTGTCAACTAGCAGGTATGTATCCATTCCATGAATACGAGCTGTGACATAAACCCCCTTTTCGTTTATTGAATGTACAACTCTAGAATATTGGTCACATGCGTTATTATCTTTCCCTAGACCTGCATCAGTCCTCTTGTGTTCAGTCTCTCTTGAATTACTACTGTGCTCCAGCTCTTTACTTAATTGCGGACAGTTTCTTTTAAGATGCTTATCGGATCCGCAGTTGTAACATTTTCTTGCTTGATCCTTAATGGATGTATGCGGCATACGTTTTTGACCTTGTGACTGAAACTTCCATTGTTTCAAATCCCTAATATCACGCTGTAATGATAGCATGTTCTTTTCTACTGTCTCCATGAATTGATCAAGTTTGGACTCCTTGGACAAGTCTGCAGAACTTCCACTCATGACTCTGACAGCATCTATCCGGCGACTCTCTGCCCTGTTGTATGTTTCTAGTTCAACAGCTCGCTGTATCGCATCATTCAGGTTTACAGGTCTTGCCTGTTTTATCTTGAGACGCATCTCTGAACTATGTAATCCATCCAAGAACTGTTCTGTGGACAGTATTTCCCTTACGTCATCAGGAGCAGTCGGGTAAGCTAAGTTAACAAGCCTCCGTACGTCTTGACCCATCTCCGGCAAACTTTCAGATGCCTTTTGTCTCCTTTCTCTCAGCTGTGCTCTGTAAAGCTCAGTCTGGTTTACTGGAGCAAATCTATCCTGGAGGGCTTTAACTAGCTTCTGATAGCTCTGTCTCTCATCCCTGGGCTGATTTCCTAAAACACCTTGTGCTTGTCCTCTAAGGGATGCCGCCAAGTATAAACCTTTCTCAATATCTGTCCACTCATTCAACAGACATACAGACTCGAAATGAGACAGGTAATCATTCCAGAGACCTGTGCCATCATATGTTGATGGTTTTACAAAGTTTCGGGGCTTAGACAGGACCTGTCCATGCTGGTTTGCATCGATCCTAGGACGTATCTCGGGCATCACCGGTCTGTTGTTAGATGCAGGACAAGTACATCTCTCATCATCTATGCATGCATCATCACTGACATATCCACTTACACTCTCTCTCCGTCTTGCATACGGGGTACTGGTACTCATCCCTGGTACGAGTCTCGGGCTACCGGATGCATGCATCCTAGAAGAGTTCAGGACCCGTAACGAATCATGTATCTCTCTCTCGAGGCGATCTATCTCCCCCTCTAAATAATTTACATCTGATTGTAAACCTTGCACATTCATTCTTGAATACAAATATTTTTAATTTAATGACTGATCCAAATCCCGTTGCTGCCACCAAAATTTGTAACGTGTTTAGGTTCGATGATTCGGACCAGTCTGGGGAAAGTATGATTATTGATGAATGAATATGTATTTAAAACAAATGAACAACTAAGATAACGAGTCAATATATACAAATAGTTTTCAGGATTACCTATCCTAATCACACACAGCAATGAAACCTATAAGGTATGGGTAAACAAGGCTGGAACCTATGCTAGTCTGTATCCACTACCGGACAGATACTTGTGTAGTATGTACGTCCTACTACAACCGGACAAATCTCGACACCAATAAGGCAATAACAGAAGAAATACTTTATTATTATCCTCTAGACCAGTATACTCGCCACCGTATACTTAATTACATTAATACACACCGTATTAAATATTGTCGCACCTTCTCTCCTGTCGAGCTCCGAAAAATGAACTGCGATCTATTGCCAGAACGCCCGTATTTATACTACTGAGCACCCGAACTACCCTCGGATGCTATCGTAATGCCCTACGATAAAGCCCGGTTGACGTAAGCGTTATATTTAGCCTCCAACAGGTTATGATACATCCCGAACCCGATCTCAATTTGTCACAAAAGTAAAAATGAATAAAAAAAACAAAATAAATAATATCGAGGCAATTAGAAAATAAAAATATCTCATTCTACTTTTAGCAACATAATTTAAATAATTATTGATCAAATTACCTTGAACGAAAATCAAACAGTCCGTCTCAATTTTCTGTATGAAATCTTTCTTTTTTTCCACAAATTGAATTATACTGACCTCAGAAACTTTCTCCAGTTTTGGTTTGACTTTTTGTAAATGATTTGATATTGCTTTGAATTGATAGTATGAAGTTTGACATTAAAATTATAAAAACAAAAGGGATCTATAAAAGATGAACAATGAAAATTCTGTGTATTCATTTGTGGTGTTGTGCAAAGGTCGCTACGCCACTTGATTATATTTCTATACAAAAAAGTGAATGAATTACTCTCTTGATCGCATATTGTTGTACAGCAGTGGCGGATCTAGCGGGACGGGGTGGATGGGGAGGGGAGGGGTGGGGGGGGGGGAGTAGCGGGGCTTGATTTAAAATAAAACATATCAATTTTGTTTATAGGCATGCACCTATGTTTGTTTTTTAAATAGTCCATTTTTGCCATTTTGGGATCTCCACGTTTACAGGGGGGGGGGGGGGGGGGGGGGTTAGGAGAAAAAGGTACACACTTGGGTTGCATCTCTCTCATTTAAAAAAAAGGTCCAGATCCGCTATTGTAGAAATTTTGAAAATATATTGAAGATTACACATATATATAGGAGCAAACCTGAAATCATGTTGCACAATGGCGTCACGCCATGGGTGAGTAAAAATGGGGGAGGGGTGTCAAGAATGAAAATGTACGCTGACATTTTTTTTCAATTTATATTTAGATGTTATAGCCTATACAATTTAGATTTTTTAGAATTTACGTTTGCAGATCTAAAAGATACGGGAGTACGTGTACCCCAACCCCCCTTTGGTTATGGTAGTTGGGGGGGGGGGGTGTCATATAAAAAGATCTCCCCTTCCTTCTCTTTGGTTGCAAAATTTTCTTGATCCGCCACCAAAAAAAAAAAAATCTTGAAAGGAACTTCTCGGGTCATTCCGTAAGCTCGGGAATATGAATGTGTTGTATTTCACTTGCCGGAAAGGCCCGAGAGTGTGCGATTGCTAAAACAAGAGTTGTCTTTCTTGATGAAGCAGAAGACACTTGCAGCGGAAACGAAGATGGATGCCGAATCAGCGTGATCAGACAGAAAGCTTATATTTGCGGATACTTAGCGAAAATGACTGTCAGGTACAGTACTATGACACGTAGGTACCATTTATTTAGATTCCTCTGGTTATTTGGTTTAGCCTGAGTTCCATGAAAGAAATATTCAGGACAGACGGGTTTTTCAAATTTCATGGGTGTTGCTAAAACGCGGAACAGAAAATGGAACGGAAAATATTGTATGCAGTGATGTTATGGGGGGTCACCTGTGAATAGATGAAATTGACTGTTTTGAAGAAATATTTACCGGTCAGCGTTTTTGTTACTTAAATAGAAAAAAGAAAACTTAATCATTAAAGCCAAAATATTCACAGCCTTATGTGAGAGTAAAGTAAGAGTAAATTCGGACGGTTGAATGCCATCCATATCAATCGGAACTCCTCGAATTGCATCCATGTCAGACCATCCGGTGTCAGGTTTATCCGTCCTACAGTTGAACCGTCCCTAGATGATCCGTCCTCTGGTAAACTGTATGTTTGTAGAATTGTGTCAGGGGCAGTCGAGCAATGCATCTGTTGTTTCAAGTGCGATAATCAATAATATGTTGACGGTGCTACCGTTTGAGCGAGCGCAGCTACTTAGGTATGTACATATTTTGTAATGTTCATGCTTTGATCAGGTTTAATTTAAACAATATATATTTGCCAAATACTCAGTATATGACTAAAATTAGGCAGCAGAAACAGCCCATTCTAGTTTTCTCCCATGGTTTAAACTTTTATATCAAGTCATTAAAACAAAACGTATACATGAATGGGATTGAAATATTTTTATACCTATACATTTTATTTCTGCCGCCTTCACGGTGACTTACTTAACCTTTGACCCGAGACTTCTTCTGAACTGTATGCTCTCGAAAATAGAGGCTACTTTCCCTATTTTTACTTTCTATCTTTCCAAGTCACTAATACACACCTATTTGATTTTTAAAAATGAAATTCATATAATAATCTCCTTGTAGCAATGGCATGCTTTAGAAGAGAAAATTTGAACAAAATTTATAATATTGTACATAATCCTAGTTGTAACACAATGATGAAATATTTCAGCACTCTCAAATAATATTGAATAAATTGCAACATATTTGAGACCCTCTCCACTGTTTTTGTAAGGATACATTGAAATTTATTCACAAAACTAGAATTATAATTACTGATTTTTCAGTCATGAAGTGGCATGGCTGGTTATCAGTGGTGGGGGGGGGGGGGGGGGTCATCATGGTTTGCATTACCGGACGAGCCAAGGGAATAGATTTAAGTAGTTCTTATTTTTAGACGTGAAAAAAAAAAGATTTAAGAAATAATGTTTTTGATCCGGCCGAATTCCATCAATTTTTTTGCGTTTTTATTATTTTTCTTAATCGCTCTGTGTCTAAAGAAAAATGCAAAAGTAAAGGAAGAACCTCAGTCTTGATAAGGCATTTTCATGGTTGATATAGAGATTGCAAAATATTTTGCAGAATTTGTGAGGCCAATCAGCCAGCAACGTCCACCATTTCTGGACACCCATTGTCCGATTTCACCACGACCTGGTGTACATCTTTCAGATGTGGAAGTGTGACTATTCACGGTAACAGTAAGAGACACGTCTTTGTCCTTGACTGCATTATTAGCAGTAAGTCGAGCGAGGCAACTGTTGCAGCTAATTTTCACAGACAATTACAAACTCGGGATGTAGTGTTCTTATTGATGCTGGTACTGATTGTTCAGTAAAATATCCAACAAAAGTAGAAGCTCTTATTCGCATAAGCAGTGAAGGCCCACTTATTAGGGCCCCGCATGAAATGCGGGAAGCCCTATAGTAATCACATTGTCCGTCCGTTCGACCGTCCGTCCGTCTGTCTGTCCGTCAACACTTTCTTTGTGACACGATAACTCAAACAGTTTTTATCGTAGTTTTCAAATTTTGTGTATGTGTATTTATTTGTTTTTTTTTTATGTAATATAAGAAATGCTTGATGTTACATGTATATTGAATTAAAACACGTCATTCCCAGTCAACAACTTTCGATCGGGGTCGGAATACGAAATAAAATTTCTTATATCCGGTTGCAAAGTGAAACTGCTTCATGCTTCAAGTTATTGAATTATGTAGCAATTGCACGTTACACATTAGAGAACTGTTCCTTTTGATAAAGAAAGTCACAAAATAGATACAAAATGAGTGTACCTTATTCATTACTGTTACCGAGCTTTCGTCGGTGAAAATCTCGAAATGGCGTGTTTCGCGGCGCTTCGTCCACATTTTCTATGTGAGTATTTTGATATTTACTTATGCATTTTTTGCGCATACATGGTATGTCTCGGCTAGGAATAATGGAAACTTTCTCACCTATGTATGTAAAGACATATTAATCTCTGTTTTTAAAAATGTAGAACACTTTTATCAAATGACAATGTGTTTGAAAACGCTTAGAGCCACGATGTCAGAATTTCCTTTTCCAAGACATCAATATGTCAAATTCATAATCCTTTTCTAATAATATGTACCATATTTTGTACCAGTTATCCATTTTGAGTCCCCTATTACAATGGGATTTTGTTGCACTCTGTTGTGTTTGAGTGGATGTCATGAGTGTGTCAAACAGAAGTAATTTAAATTGCATTAGTCTCTCAAAAATATGCTTCATGATTCCTTTTTCACAAATTGGCATTCCAGTGTATCTTTATATATTATTAATTCTAACATATATACCAGCCCCAAACATTGCTATATCAAATACAGATGTCACTTTCCTCTAATAACCCTCGGCGGGGCCCTTGCTGACCGTGTCAGTTTTCTAGTTGAGGACTTTAAAGTAAATCCTTGTTTGGAACGCTAGGTTTTCTTCCCCAGAAGCGTACTGTAAAATATACAGGATGGCCCAATGCAATACAACTTTTGCCAGAGTAAATACTTGACTTGTTAGCATCCAGCATGTTTCACAGCACATTTCTATTCAGTTTAAAAATAAAACAAACAAATCGCATACATGGGTGTTGATTTTTTTCTTGAAAGATATTCAAATTAAAAAAAAAACTTGTAGATCTTATTTACAAAATCTTTTACCATGGCAAGTAGAAATTTTGAACATGGCGACTAGATATATGAAAATGGCGACGAGAAATTTTTCTAGGTGGCCATTTTGTGACCTGATAGTAGATGTGACTTGGAGCACTGTTTTGAATATGAATTCTTTATCATGTTTATGGCAAGACCTTGTTATACTTTGGTGTTGACCCTGAACAACAGCAGAGCCAATGTGGCTCAGGTGAGCGATGTGGCCACTGGGCCTCTTGTTTATATTGTTATGTTTTTACATTCATCGGGATCTTGTTCCATGGTAGGGCATATGCATATCTAGAGGTAGTAGATGAAACGCAGTTCATTATTCTAATATTTCAAGCTCTTTAATCGCAATAGGAACATACTATTGAAAATATGTATCAAATATGTTCATTAATCATGTGAGGTTTTTTTCCCCTATAGGTGGTGACTGAAGTCTGGTCAGTCGGCAGACAGCAGTACTCAATTTACTGCATTCCTACAATCCAACTGAAATTACGGGTATTCAGAATCGGCCTTCGAACAGTTGATGGTAAGTAGAATCACAAACAGGATTCAGAAGTCTGACTCTTTATAAGTAATTAAATTACAGATATTATTGTTATACATGTATATACAGGTTTTGTTTTATGTTGCATGTATTTTTTGGCAAAAATGGGGACCTAGACTTGATGCTTTTCAGCTCACCTGAGCCAAAGGCTCAAGTAAGCTTTTCTGATCAAATTTTGTTCGTTGTCTGTCGTCGTCGTAAACTTTTCACATTTTCGACTTCTTCTCAAGAACCGCTAGGCCAATTTCAACCAAACTTGCCACAAAGCATCCTTAGGTAAAGGGCTTTCAAGTTTGTTCAAATGAAGGGCCATGTCCCTTTCAAAGGGAAGACAATCGCAAAAATGCAAAAATAGGGTGGGGTCATTTAAAAAATTTTCTTCTCAAGAACCACTGGTCCAGAAAAGCTGAGATTGACATGAAAGCTTCCTGACATAATGCAGATTCAAGTTTGTTCAAAGCATGGCCCCCCCGGTGGTTGGATGGGGCCACAATAGGGGGTCAAAGTTTTACATACAAATATATAGGATAAATCTTTCAAAATCTTCCTCTCAAGAACCACTGAGCCAGAAAAGCTGAGATGTACTTCAAAGCTTCCTGATATAATACAGATTCAAGTTAGTTAAAATCAAGGCCCCCCGGGGGTTGGATGGGGCTACAATAGGGGATCAAATTTTTAAATGCCAATATATAGAAAAATCTTTAAAAATCTTCTCAAGGACCACTGAGCCAAAAAAGCTGATATTTACCTGAAAGCTTTCTGACATATTTCAGATTTCAGTTTGATCAAATCATAGCCGCAGGGGTAGAATGGGGTCACAAGTTTTGCATACAAATATATAGGGAAAATCTTTAAATGTGAGCCAAGGTGACTCAGGTGAGCGATGTGGCCCTGGGCCTCTTGTTGAACTCATTTTTATCCTCTTGGACTAGTGACAGGTGTCAATGGTTTTTTTTCCAGAAGCCCGCCCTGGTAGATGGAATCTGCCGCTTGACCAGCAGCACTGTCCAGGTCAGTGGTTACCTATTGCTCTAAACAAGGGTGGCACGTGGAGACTCATTTTTCCTGATGGTCTTGACGTTCACTAGCTGGCAATATTTGTGACTCATATCAGCCTCATTTACATTCTGAAGTTTAATTCATAACAGATTGCTGGATATTTGTAGAGACAGTGGTTGATGCTGGATATATGACTTTTCCTCAGCCCATCATTACCTGCTGGAGTGCTGGTAGAGGCTGAACGCTTTAATAAATATAACTGTGATCTTGCTGAGATGTAGTAATCCATGGGAATTTTCCAAAGAAGATTCAAGAGAAGTATTCAATTTTCTCATAAGTTCAGACTGTAGAGAGCATGAAAGCAGATATTACAGTTATCTCCCTTAGACTAGATGAATTACAATGCAACACTTTCAAATCATCGAAGTTTAGAGTTATAATGCTGTTTGAATTCTCTGAATTTGGCTACGGTTACTAGTTAAAGACATAACCACATGTATTGCCTCAGTTTACTTACAATTATAATATACAGTATAATTTGTCCAAACCGGCCTCTGAGTACTCCGGTGCTCTGTCAATTCTGGCCATAAAATATAGTCTATAACATTTCTTTAACAAATCCTTTATTAATAATTCCCTGTACTCCGGATACTGCGTATTCTGTATATCGGCCGGCTCACACAGTCCCAACTGCTATCAATTAACTTTAATTATCCTGTGTAAACCGGCCCCTCGATGATACACCACCCTAATTGTTGTGGTCAATTGTATTCGGTGTACACAAGGTCCCAACTGCTCGTAATTAGCTCTAATTATCGCATTTAAACCAGCCACCCCACGATGACCAACCTGTCGGTATTCAGTCGATCACACGCGGTGTACACAAAAGGTGTCTCAAGAGAAGCCACAGGTAAGTAAAAGAGTGCAACTGGCGATGAGTCGCGATCAGTTTAAAATAAAACCTGATTTTTATGGGGTGCACTTTTCAATTATGACAGCACCACGCTCGAGGTAATGGCGCCCTCCCCCTAACGACAGAGACGAGAACTGACATTAAAAGACAAAATTCAATTAATCGATGGATTCGATACATTCTTGGAATGAAACAAAATCGGCAACAATTCCGTTATGTTTTTTAAAAGCAGGGTTTCCCCTCGTGGACTTCTCGGAGCTCTACGGCAAGTCAGACAGTGATGATATGCAGTTAGTTAGCATAACTCGCAATGTCCGGTCGATCACTCGGCATTGTATTAGTTTCCGTTTCACAAATTGAGACAGTTGAAAGCGATACATTTACAATGAAAGCTGGGAAAGACAAATTTTAAACGAACACAACACAAACTTGACGAACGTACATAATGTAGCACCTGATAACGGCGATGATGTAGACGAAATCGACAATTTACCAACAGAAAATTGCGCGAATAATTCCCAGATTTTAAACTGTTTAATAAAAATTGAAACTTTTTCAAATGAGGATGACAATAAAACACTGATATTTATATTTTACATTTTGAATTCTTTTGTGATTTTATATTAAAACGTTAGCAATCATTACACACGTATGCATAGATAGTGAATACAAGGGAAGCAACTCTCATTCTTGTCAACATTCTGCACTCCGGACTCTGTGCAAACCGGCCAATTTCTTTGGAACCACACATAGCCGGTTTAGACAGATTATACTGTATACCTATAAGTATAAATTGTCCTTCTCTTAATTTTGTATACTTTGTGGAATTTATGATCACTGTTCGTTATCTTCTCTTTATATTACCAGTATATTCTATGTACCTGACTCACCAGGAATGCATTGTTAGGTCACCTTAGTCACTCAGGTGATCGTTTGCTATTGATCTGCCCGTTCGTTATTGTCATCTGTCAATTGTATATATGGATTCGTTTAACACCCCCCTCAACAAAATTTCACTCATGGAGACATCATCAATTCCGGCGAAGGGGCTGCAAAATTTAGGTCTATGCTCGGCGCTTATGGCCTTTGAGCAGGGAGGGATTTTTATCTTGCCACAAAACATTCTTGGGAAAAGGGGATTCATGTTTGTTCAAATGAAGCAGCGTGTCAACTTGAAAGGGGAAATTATACAGTGAAACTTCTCCAAATCGGCCCCTCAGAAAACCATTCCTCTCTGAATATCGCCCAATTCTTAAAGTCTCTGTAGGAATCTTAACATATCCTTTCAAAGAAATTCATATAGTCCAAAATGTGACTTATCGAGATTTCCGCCATTTTTGACAAGGGACTTCTGGGATGATCCTCAGTTAAAGGTTCAGATTTAGCTCGGATTATTCTGTGCTCTTTAGTCATTGGAGCTTGGAGTATGAGCCAGAGCACTGCGCTCGCTATTAGTATGCAAGTAGCTGCATTTAATTCAAATTGAAGTTGAACACAAGGACCCCAGGGGTAGGGTGGGGGCAGAATATGAAATCAGAGTTTTATATGGTAATATGCAGAAAATTTATTAAAACAAAGACTTTTCAAGAGTAGCAGGGCCACACTAAATCATATCCAAATGCAAATGTCCCCAAGTTGTGTGAAAACAAGGTTTTTTTTATGACCCTGACTAAGGATGGGGTGGAATTGTTTTTGTCCTGTCTGTCTGAAATTTTAACCTTCCTCATAACTTTTAAATAATGAGCAATGGGGCTCTCATATTTGCATTCTTTTTTATAGCCATAAAGTCTTTCACCTCGTGACCTTGACATTAGAGTTTCATCTACTGACCGGTTTAGGTAGGACTTTCACATTTTGTATACATATAATGACCTGAACGTTTTACAGAATAGTCATATTGGTATTGAGGCATTCTTGTGTTGTGTGAATTTAAGTTTGCTTTATGTCGTGAACTTAGGGGCTAGGTGGGACCACAAAATAGTGTCAACATATTTCATAGGAATAATGATTGAAAATACAAAAAAAAAAATTGAAAATCAAAACAGCTGACCAAGAGCAAGGTGACTCGGGTGAGTGATGTGGCCTAAAGGCTTCTTTGGGCTTAAACTCTAAGGTTATAAAGTATGTTTCTAACAATTTATCTGAAATTATTTGTATATGTTGATTTTGGGGTCCAAAAGGTCAAGGTCACTACTGGACTTCATAGAAAAGCTAGTATAAATTCATTACGGAAGCATATGCCCTGCGTTGCAGAGTTCTTATTCATATTCTATCATGAAACAGAGAACAAAGTCGCTTGACAAAATTTTCTTCCAAAAATTTACTGAGCATTTTCAACTTGCAGACAATTTTACTTGCCTGTCTGATTTCTGGTGATTCCAGCACTCAATGCTACTTTGGTTTTTCAGCTTTCTGGACCTTAAAAGATGTTGACACCCTGCTGATGGAGCAGATCCTATTTCTTAGAAGCAGAAAGCAGTTCTCTTACCATCAGATCTGATCCATTTTTGGAGATAGCCTTTTGTATGGAGCTGGTAATTTTGTTTTCCTTTTTAGTTCACTTGAAATCTAAGCTTATGTGAGCTTTTTTGATCTCCCCTTATCTGTGGTCCATCCGTACTTTCTTATGTAAACTTTTATGATCCCCAAAAAATTTGAGGAGCATTAATACATTCTCTGTCATGTCTGTTCCACCTCATATCTCCTAAACTTTTTCATCAGAAATTGATCAAATTGATCACAAATGTTCAGGTAAGGACTTGTGGACCAAAGTCTATCAAGGTCATTGTGGAAAGGCCAAGGTCACTCAGATAATAAAAGTTCCTTATTTCAACAGTTTTTGATTCCCGTCTCCTAAACCATTCATCAGAAATTGATCAGCAATAGTTCTTGGGACGGGACGTTTGGTTCAAGGTCATTTTTGAAAAGTCAAGGACACTCAGAACATGTACTTTATAGAAGGAAAAAATGCTTATTTCAACTGTTTTAGCTCACCTGATTCTGATCGCCTGTTGTCCGTCATCTGTCTATCCGTCGGTAAACTTTTTACATTTTTGACTTCCTCTCCAGAACCACTGGCCAATTTCAAACCAAACTTGGGGAAAAAGCATCCTTGGGAGAAGATCATTTAAGTTTGTTCAAATGAAGGGCCATGCCCCCTTCAAAGGAAATGATCACAAAAATGCTAAAATAGGGTGGGGTCGTTTAAAAAGTTCTTCTCAAGAATCACTGGGCTAGAAGAGTTGAAATTTACATCAAAGCTTTCTAACAGTGCAAATTTAATTTTGTTCAAACCAAAACCCACAGGAGTAGGGTAGGGCCACAATAGGGGATCAAAGTTTTACATGCGAATATATAGGTACAAATTTACATGAAAGTTTTCTGACATAATGCAGATTAAAGTTTGTAAAAATCATGGGCCAAGGTGACTCGGGTGAGCGATTTGGCCCATGAGCCTCTTGTTGAATAGCCTTTGATCACATATCACACAAGTAAGGGGGGAGATCAAACGTTCAATGTTTCACAAAAAACTAAATTCAAATAGTTTTCACCAAGACCCCCCCCCCCCCCCCCCTTTAGAATGTTGAAACTAATTGATTAACAAGTATAAACATACGATTATAAATAACACTCTGTGTAATTTTCTACTGTTTATTCACAATTGAAAGTGCACATTAAAACTATTAGATGTTTATTAAAATGTAATGTTATTATGTGGTTTTTAACAATAGCTTAATTGTCATTTTTCTCTTTCCACTAAAGTGTAATCAATGTTGGATGACAGGAACTTATGGGTTATTTTATCCCCCCTCCCCCTAACTATTTGAATTTATTTTTTTATCCAACATCGATCTTTTGATACTTGCCCCTAAGTAACAGGCAAATTGAAGGCTCAAGTTAGCTTTTCTGATTAAAACTTTCTGTTGTCTGTCATTTGCGTCGTTGTAAACTTTTCAAATTTTCATTTTCTTCAGAACAACTTGGCCAATTTCAAACAAATAATATTTGCGTTATGGGGATTAAAGTTTGGTCTAATGAGGGGCAACATCCTTCTCCAAGGGAAGATAATAGTGAAATTACACTGACAAAGTTTAAAATCTTCTCCAGAACTAAAGGGCCAATTTCAATCAAACTTGGTAAAAATCATCCTTGGATGAATGGGATTTACATTTGTTCAAATGAAGGGCTGAGATAATGCCGAAAATGCAAAAATAGGGTGGTGTCATTTAAAAACCTCCTCCTCAAGAATCAGTAAGCCGGAAGAGCTGAAATGTACACATAAGCTCTCTGCCATAGTGCAGATTCAAGTTTTGTGAAAATCATGGCCCCAGGGGCCTGGGATAGGTTAGGAACACAAAAGGGGATCAAAGTTTACATGCAAATATATTGGGAAAATCTTTAAAAATCTTCTTGTCAAGAACCACTGGGCCAGACAAGTTCAAATTTACATGACAGCTTTTATATGTTGTATGTATATTTCCTGTGGCAAGACAGTTCATTTTATATCATGACCTTTGACCTTGTGACCTTCAACTAGGATTTTGGTCTACTTTTGAAACATAATCTATCAAATATATTTGGATCCATTTTAGGTGGGGCTTTCATTTTTAGCTCACCTGAACCGAAGCTTCAAGTGAGCTTTTCTGATTACATTTTGTCCGTCGTCCGTCCGTCCGTCCGTCTGTAAACTTTTCACACTTTCGACTTCTTCTCCAGAACCCAAACTTGTCACAAAGCATCCTTGGGTGAAGGGGATTCAGATTTGTTCAAATGAAGGGCCATGCCCTTTTTCAAGGGGAGATAATTAAGAATATGTGAAATTTTGGTGGCATCTTTTAAAAATCTTCTTCTCAAGAACCACTGGGCCAGAAAAGATGAAATTTATAGACAAGCTTTATTAGGTAGTGAAGATTCTAAATTGTTAAAATCATGGCCCCCGGGGATTGGATGGGGCCACAATAGGGGATCCAAGTTTTACATACAAATATATAGGACCAATCATTAAAAATCTTCTTCTCAAGAACCACTGAGCCAGAAAAGCTGAGATTTAATATATGAAAGCTTCCTGATATAGTGTAGATTCTAAATTGTTAAAATCATGGGCCCCAGGGATCGGATGGGGCCACAATAGGGGATCAAAGTTTGACATACAAATATATCGCAAAAATCTTCAAAAATCTTCTTCTCAAGAACCACTGAGCCAGAAAAGCTGATATTTACATGAAAGCTTCCTAACATAGTGTAGAGTTAAGTTTGTTAAAATCATGGCCCCCGGGGATCGGATGGGGCCACAATAGGGGATCCAAGTTTTATATACAAATATATCGCAAAACTCTTCTTCTCAAGAACCACTGAGCCAAAAAAGCTGAGATTTATATGAAAGCTTCCTGATATAGTGTAGATTCTAAATTGTTAAAATCATGGCCTCCGGGGGTCGGATGGGGCCACAAGGGGGGATTCAAGTTTTACATACAAATATATAGGAAAAATCTTCTTTTCAAGAACCACTGAGCCAGAGAAGCTGAGATTTATATGAAAGCTTCCTGATAGAGTGCAGATTCTAAATTGTTAAAATCATGGCCCCCGGGGGTCGGTTAGGGCCACAATAGGGGATCAAATTTTTACAAACAAATATATAGGAAAAATCTTTAAAAAATCTTTTTCAAGAACCACTGAGCCAGAAAAGCTGAGATTTAATATATGAAAGCTTCCTGATATAGTGTAGATTCTAAATTGTTAACATCATGGCCCCCGGAGGTCGAATGGCGCCACAAGGGGGATCAAAGTTTGACATACAAATGTATAGGAAAAATCTTTAAAAATCTTCTTTTTAAGAACCACTGAGCCAGAGAAGCTGAGATTTATATGAAAGCTTCCTGATATAGAGCAGATTATAAATTGTTAAAATCATGGCCCCCGGGGATCGGATGGGGCCACAATAGGGGATCAAAGTTTGACATACAAATATGTCGCAAAAATCTTCAAAAATCTTCTTCTCAAGAACCACTGAGCCAGAAAAGCTGATATTTACATGAAAGCTTCCTAACATAGTGTAGAGTTAAGTTTGTTCAAATCATGGCCCCCCTGGGGTAGGATGGGGCCACAATAGGGGATCCAAGTTTTACATACAAATATATAGGAAAAATCTTTAAAAATATTCTTCTCAAGAACCACTGAGCCAAAAAAGCTGAGATTTATATGAAGGCTTTCTGATATAGCGCAGATTAAGGTTTGTAAAAATCATGGTCCCTTGGGGTCAGATGGGGCCACAAGGGGGATCAAAGTTTTACATAGAAATATATAGGGAAAATCTTTAAAAATCTTCTTCTCAAGAACCACTGAGCCAGAGAAGCTGATATTTACATGAAAGCTTTCTGACGTAATGCAGATTCAAGTTTGTTGAAATCCTGGCCCCCGGGGGTTAGATGGGGCCACAATAGGGGATCAAATTTTTACATACAAATATATAGGGACAATCTTTAAAAATCTTCTTCCCAAGAACCACTGAGCCAGAAAAGCTGATATTTACATGAAAGATTTTTGACATAATGCAGATTCAAGTTTGTTCAGATCATGGCCCATGGGGGTAGGATGGGGCCACAAGGGGGGATCAAAGTTTTACATACAAATATATAGGAAAAATCTTTAAAAATCTTCTTCTCAAGAACTAGTGGGCCAAAGAAGTTCAAATTTACATGAAAGCTTTCTGACATAGTGTAGATTCAAGTTTGCAAAAACCATTGTCTTCAGGGGTAGGTTGGCACCATAATAGGGACTACGTTTTTGCATGCAAATATATATGGAAAGTCGTCTGATATGGACCAAGGTGACTCAGGTGAGCGATATGGTCCATGGGCCTCTTGTTTGTATATAGATTATTTATGGAAAAACCTTATTTTGTGAAGTTTGACCTTAACCTGGGAGTTCGATCATTCTGACGTATTCAATATCTCCTGAACATATTTTGTATTTAAATTTTTATGACAATGCCTATTTTTTCATACTATAACCTTTGACTTTGTGACCTAGATAACAAAAAAAAAAAAAATAATGATTATTGAAATTTGACCTTATTTCAAGGAAATGTAACCTACCAAATATTTTCAATAGTATTCAAGGTAGGGCTTTCATATTTTGTTTATAGGTTCTTGTTGACAAAACGACCTTGTGGTACAATCACATTTGATCTTTTGACCTCCACCTACTTTCCAAAAAAATGGCCTAGTTAATATCTTCTAAACTATTTAAGGAAAAAGCTTTTATATTTTGTGTATAGATTTTTATGGCAAGACTTTGATTTAGTGTTTGACCTTATGACCTAAATCTACTTTTGATAAGAATCTGACCTCTTCATTATCTCCTGAACTATTTAAGATAGAGCTTTCATAGAACTTCTAGGACTCAGTATTCATACATGTGCACTGGTTTGGTCTCATTTTGATACATTCAGTATCATTGTATCGATCTTTTGAGTATAAATTTGTGATCTAAAAGCATGATATAATGGTGTAAAGGATCAGTTTGTGGTTAACCAATATTTGATGTGAAAATAAATATTGTAGGGTAACGGTTACTGGAGACATGCTGTTGATTGATGAGGATAATTTTCCCGAGACTCTGACATATTGCAGGACCTGGATAGCTCTACTGGTGTTCAAAATGCCAGGTTTGTTAATGGAATTACATGTAAATGTTCCATGAAATGTCAGATGTGTTAATGGATTTACATGTGAAATGTTCCATGTAATGGCCAGGGCATATGTAATATAGCATTAATATTTTTAATGAAACTCTGGTGACCTATTGCAATTGGTCTGCATCCGTTGTCATGCGTTGCCTGTCGTGTTAGGTGTGTTAACATCTTCAAGACAACGGGGAAATAAATTGTAAATTTCAGAATTCCTGGACTCCTGTGGCTTTAGGGGCGGGGCAAAAACTGTCCAAATTTGACCAATTTTCAAAAAATCTTCTTTACGACTATACATGTGTAAGAAAAACTCGATGCATAGGGATGTAGAGCAGGAAAGCCTCCATCAAAATTGTAAATTTCATGATCCCTGGGGTAGGGGTTCTGACCTCAGGGCGATGCCAAACATGTTATATAGTATTGGTGTGTAAAACACTTAAATGACATCTTCTTAAGTGCTATTGAACCTTTCTTGTCAGCGGAACTCCTCTGAGAACACTCAACATCATTTCGTGAATCTTTGTAGTTAATAGAAACATGCTGTGTAGATGTGCATATTCCCAGGAAATTCTGATTGTCCCTTTTGAACTTAGAATTTCAAGTCCGTCTGTCCTGTTGTTGTCAGTACAATTCCTCAGAGATCGCATAACAGAATTTGATGAAAATTTGTAGTTAATAAGGACACACTGTGTAGATGTGCATATTCCCAGAAAATTCTGATTCAATTATTTTTCTTGGAGTTATGCCCCTTTTGAATTTTGAGCCCGTCTGTGCTGTTCTTGCAGTAATGCATAGCATTACCATTCATTATGTGAGACATTGTTAAGCAATGTTGGAGCGTGGGGTATGTGAACTTGATCACTTTTACTTTCTTTCATTAGTCAGGTGCTCTAACCATTGAACAACCATGACGGGTCTATCCGAAACCCCTGTTTTACTAGTCACGTGCTCCAGTCATTGAGCTACCGTGACCGGTTTTTCTGAGACCCCTGTATGAGTCAGATATTTTAACCATTGAGCTACCATGACCAGTCTATCAGAGATCCCTGTATTACAAGTCAGGTGCTCTAACCATTGAGCTACAGTGACCGGTCTATCAAAGACCCCTGTATTATTAGTCAGGTGATCTAACAATTGAGCTACCATGACCGGTCTATCAGAGACCCCAGTTGTACTATTCAGGTGCTCTAACCATTGAGCTACCATGACAGGTCTATCTGAGACCCCTGTATTACTAATCAAGTGCTCTAACTATTGAGCTACTGTGACTGGTCTATTGGAAACCTTTGTATTACTAGTCAGGTGCTCTAACCATTGAGCTACCATGACCGGTTTATCCAAAACCCCTGTATTACTAGTCACATGCTCCAGTCATTGAGCTACCGTGACCGGTTTATCCTAGACCCCTGAGCTACCAAAAAAAAAAAAAAACAACTATTGAGCTACCGTATGACCAGTCTATCTGAGATCCCAGTATTACTAGTCAGGTGCTCTAACCATTGAGCTACCATGACTGGTCTATCAGAGACCCCTGTATTACTAGTCAGTTGCTTTAAGCATCGAGCTACCATGACTGGTCTATCGGAGACCCCTGTTGTACTAGTCAGGTGCTCTAATCATTGACCTACCGTGATTAGTTTATCGTAGACCCTTGTATTAATATTCAGGTGCTCTAACCATTGAGCTACCATGACCGGTCTATCAGAGATTCCTGTATTACTAGTCAAATGATCTAACAATTGAGCTACCATGACCGGTGTATCAGAGGCCCATGTTGTACAAGTCAGGTGCTCTAACCATTGAGCTACTGTGACCGGTCTATCTGAGACCCCTGTATTACTAGTTAAGTGCCCAGTTTTTCAGAGACCCCTGTATTACAAACCATGTGCTCCGTGCTTAGAACATCTGACTAGTAATACACGGGTCTCTGATAGACCGGCCACTGTAGCTCAATAGTTAAAGCACCTGATTAGTAATACACGGGTCTCTGATACACCGGCCATTGTACCTCAATAGTTAGAGCACCTGATTAGTAATACAGGGGTCTCTGATAGACCGGTCACTGTACCTCAATAGTTAGAACACCTGATTAGTAATACACAGGTCTCTGATAGACCGGTCACTGTAGATCAATAGTTAGAGCACCTGATTAGTAATACAGGGGTCTCTGTTAGACCGGTCACTGTAGCTCAATAGTTAGAACACCTGATTAGTTATACAGGGGTCTCGGATTTGATTTCCAGTTGAAGCACGAGTTTTTCCTTCCTGTTACATTTACATATATATAAACATGTAAATATACCACACTGTAATAGACTGGACATTTTGTAAGATAATTAAGTTCTGAAATACAGACAATTGTTGACAATACAGTTAGATATAATTACACTTTGTGTTTTGTAGGACTGTGGAGTGTTGTGATGTTATTGATGGTCAACAGAAGACTGTGACCTTGAATCTGAAGATCTGTGATGAAGACTGGACGTTTGGGGTCACTCTCTGTTACAGTACTACAAATCTAAGTAAGTACTCAGTAATAATGTAAGACTGAACTCTGTATCATGTTTATCTAATATATACATTGTAAAATCAAACACATATTGAAATACATAATTAACAAACGAATAATTAGTAGTTTATCACACACAAACAAGTATATGTACTTGTATAGATGTACTATAATTCAAGGCTACACACAAAATACTGACAAAGTGACTTAGTACATCACAAGAACTGATTTACCTTTATTTACATTT
Source organism: Ostrea edulis (assembly GCF_947568905.1). NCBI lineage: Eukaryota > Metazoa > Mollusca > Bivalvia > Ostreida > Ostreidae > Ostrea > Ostrea edulis. The sequence continues at coordinate 77,062,363 of NC_079171.1, read as the reverse complement.
CATGATTAACATGTGTCTAATTGTATATAGATAATTAACTAGTAACACAATCTAATTATTAATTAGTATACTAAGATTAGATATAATAATACAGATATTGTAAGATATAATTACTAAACAGCAGTGAGAGACTAATGTTCTATCAGTTAAACTCACAAACACAAGTACATGTTAATTACACATCACAGACACAGGGCTGTAATTAACACAGAGCTGTAATCAACACAGGGCTGTAATTAACACAGGGCTGTAATCAACAAGCAGCTGTAATCAACACAAAGATGCAATTAACACTGTGTTTAGATGTGTAATGAACAGGGTTTTTAGATGTGTAATTAACACTGTAGAGCTGTGTAATTAACACTGTGTTTATAGATATTGGATTTTCTTCACTTTAGCAGTGTCACACTCAGCCACAAAGAGGTTGTCTCTGATGTCCACACATAAACAGAATGGAGTGTATAAATCACAGTGAATGTAACGGAGGAACTGTCCGTCCTGATCTAGGATGTGGATACGGTGATTGTTAGGGTCTGCTGTCAGGATGTGACTCTGGCTGTCTGTAGTGATGCCGTATGGAGTAAATGATTGCTTGGTATTAGAGAGATGACCAGTGTATCTAAATCGGAGTTTTCCTGACTGATTGACCACCACTACTGCACTATAGTCAGCCACACAGATATCCAGGTTCTTGTTCTCACTGAGGTATTTAGTGTAATCACCAGATGAGTAGAGAGGACGACCCTGATCATCAAACTGAATGCTTTGTTTCTCTGTGGAGCCGGAGTAACGCACGACTTTGGATTGTTTGTAATCATCACTGATCATGGTAACCAGGAGATCACCAGAGGCGGTACTGCAGACATAGAGAGGGTACCACCCCTGTAGTGTGATCACGGTCTGTATCTGTTTATTCTTAATTAAATTAACAGTTCCATCACTAGAGTCAGTATAAACAAGATCTCCGTCCCGTGTCACTGCTATGTCCTGTGGTCTGTCCCCTGACTTGGTTTGTATTGATGTCAGTAGTTCACTCTGGAGGTTGAGCAGCTTCATGGTTTTGTTATCCCCGCGTGTCCAGACTTGATCTTCACTCAGACAGCTAACACTGGCTAGATATTCATACCCAGTGTCTATGGTGGCGGTGACGCGCGGCTCATCAAGCAGTGGTTTGACTGGAGGAGACGATACAGCTTCTGCTGACTTGATTGTGTCGCCATGTTCTGTGTTAATGGATAATGGCGACAGAGAACCAAACATCTCATTGAGCTGATCTTTGTTTATTTTCTGAGCAGACAAACTGGGTACTGTAACTCGGACTTTAGGCGGTAATGTTCTAAATTCGGAATTCCTAGATTTGTAACTAGAGGTTAAGGAGACGTCATTTGATTTTAGGATTGATTTCAAGTCGGACATGATCTGTTTGAGTTCCGCCATTTTCTGTGTGATTTCATCTGTATTTTTATTCAGGGTTGATAGGTGTTTGTTTTTCATCTCCTGAATGTCGGATTTCCGCTGGTTGACAATGGCGGTAATCTCCCGGTGTAAGATTTCTCCTTGTTGATCGGCAATTGTTGTTAGTTCTCCGTAATTCGTTTCTAACTGGGCTTTCTCAGTTTGCACATCGGACGCCATTTCTTCATATCGCGGGTAAATTCTGGTCTCGAGTTCGTCCAGATCTTTCTGTAAACTTTCTGTTTTAGAGCTGAGTTTTTCCAGAATATCTGATATATCGTGACCTTCATGTTTACTTGAGGAGACGCAGGTAGAACAGACAGAAATGTCACATTTCTCACAGTAATGTTTACAGAGTTCGTCGGCGTGGTCTGGACATTTTGAGTAGTTAAGAGACTTTCTGTATTTATAGGGCACGACTTTGTGTCTTATAGACGAATCCGAGAGGTGCTTCCCAACACAGGTCTGGCATAGATTTATATGACAACGTTCACAGTGACTCTGTAGGTGGGCAGTTTTACAGAGGTCACACAATAGGATAATCTGGGCTCTGCGGAATGGATCCATTTCTGATGTCCGGTGTCACATGAGGAGTTCACTGTTAATTAAAATAGGGAATTTAGATTAAAGATTTAGATATGTTGAATCACATGACCAGCTAGAATTACAGTATGTTATATATACTTATATACCAGACATGAATGTAATGAATTACCCCCCCCCTTTTTCAGAAATGTATGAGATTATTTTAAAAATGAGTAGATCTATCTTATTGATCACACAAATTTGGATATTAAGTTTGTCTCACCTGAAAATCCAACATGGCCTCCCTGTTATTTCGACCTTCCGTCTAGTCCTGTGATAAAATACCTGTGCGGTGCGTCAGCCTGTATACACTATCTGTTTAAATAGAGTTTTAAAGTTTGTTTTGACCTAGTTCATGTTGGGTAGCGATGTCAACATTGACGTCACAAGGTAGAATTGTTTCAATCTATGTAAAATAGAATCCCTTCATTGTTGTCCACGTACAGTATCAATTGCGCCTGTGTGTGTGTGGGGGGGGGGTATATAATAATCACTACTACTGTTTCAGTTTGGACAGAGTTTTATATAGAGACAACTCCTGATTTAGGTGAAGCACTTACGGACGTAGCATTGAGGGCTGTTTATCGTGCCAAAGACTAGTTTGCATTGAGGGTTGTTTATCGTGCCAAAGACTAGTTTGCATTGAGGGTTGTTTATCATGACTATGCTGGCGCGACGTTGTAAATTTCTGCTCGCTATTATCCAGTGTAAAATTCCAAACCAACTTACATGTATGTGAATGACGTGTGACTTTCACAGAAATAAACAAAGTTCTGTTGAGCGCTTAGTGAAGGACATTGTATTGTTAATTAAAACAAAACATTATAAACATTTAGAGGCTAAATCAAACGTCTGACAGCCTCGCATAGTAATATTAAATTAATTATCATTTACTCCCTGTATCATAAATAAATAAAATTAATCACACTGTCCTAATTCTACCCAATGGATAGATAGATTGATTGATTAATTGATTGATTGATGTTTTCCGCCACACTCAACAATTTTTCAGTTATCTGGTGGCGCCCAGTTTTTATTGGTGGAAGAGAGAACCCAGATACAATGTACCTGGGAAGAGACCACTGACCTTCCGCAAGTAAACTGGGAAACTTTCTCACCGGTGCGAGCGATTTGAACCCGCACCGACAGAGGTGAGAGGCCGTGTGATTTTGAGCGCGATGCTCTAACCACTCGGCCACGGATGCCCATCCCAATGGACAGAAAGAAAGATAGATAGATAGATATCAATTGAGGGTTACACATTCCCAGGTCAATATGGTTTACAACATAATATTATACAGGTAAATTATTCCCCGCGTATCGACCTGTATCCTTCTGATCACCTGTAGTACCACGGTGGCGGATCTAGAGGGAGTTAACAAGTGGAAGTTGAATTTTTAAAACTTAATAAATATCTTATTAAGAAACCCCAAGCCATTTTTTTTTTCAAATTTATAACATGACATCGCAGTTAGATAGGGATGAAATAGTCTGTATCATTGCGATAATCATAAAACTACATACTACAGGGTTTGACACTAAGGCACGTCCGACTGACCGAGTCTAGTAAATGATAGGCCCGGTCGGGTAAAATGTTGATTTACTAGTCCGACTGGTCGTGTTAAAAAATAAACAAGAAGCTTTACTTTAAACCGTAAGATATTTTATTCTTAACTAAAAGAAAATAATTGTAAAGAGTTTGCAAGCAATCTTGAACCGTGTGATGGAATAATCTTTATTTTTAGTTCTAACAAATAAGTCGCGGTCGGAAGTGATGTTTTACGACATCTACTAGATGTTAATTTTAAACGGTTTATTTGAATTTACTATAATAAAGTGTTTATCAAGTCAATAAATTACGTCGTAAACAGCTATTTATCAGTGTTGACATCTGTGCGGGAATGTCTCTATATTTAAATACGACTTCTCGTCCACAAGGAAAGACGTCCCAGGAGAAAAAAGAAAAGGTTAGGAAGAAACAAAGCAGGGATTATGAAATGTAAATTAAATAAAAAGTCGGTTGAGGTCATTTTATGCTAAATAGACTAAGGGATATCCGTGTCGGGTAGAATTTAAAGAAACAGAAAACGTGTTTGAAAATCAAATGCAATGACGAGAATTAATGAAGATATTTTTGAGACAATTAAATACGTTTTGGTTCAAACTTAACGTTTGTCATTTAAATGAAATATTTAAATATGGAGAAACTATCAGGGGGGTGGGGGGGTTCCTGGAAAGTTGGTCAGGGCTAGTTGATATAAAGTCAGGTCTAGTAAAAATCATTTGAAGTAGCCCGACTGGTCTAGTGCTGAAAAAAGTAAATGTCAAACCCTGTACTATTACTGTAAATTATGTACAGCAATCAGGACGGTGTTTTCTGTATACTGACAATAAACTTTTTATGCTCGGCAGAATTTTACAGACTTTTCTGTATACTGACAATAAACTTAACACGCTAATCAGAATTTTACAGACTTTTCTGTATACTGACAATAAACTTAACACGCTAATCAGAATTTTACAGACTTTTCTGTATTCTGACAATAAACTTAACAAGCTAAGCAGAATTTTACAAACTTTTCTGTATACTGACAATAAACTTAACAGGCTAAACAGATTTTTACAGACTTTTTCTGTATACTGACAATAAACTTAACAGGCTAAACAGATTGATTGATTGAAAATTGTTTTACGTCCCTCTCGAGAATATTGTACTCATATGGAGGCGTCACCACTGCCGGTGAAGAGCTGCAACATTTGGGCCTATGCTCGACGCTTATGGTCATTGAGCAGGGAGGGATCTTTATCGTGCCACACCTGCTGCGACACGGGACCTCGGTTTTTTGCGGTCTCATCGGAGGGACCGTAGCGGAATTTTACAAACTTTTCTGTATACTGACAATAAACTTAACACGCTCGACAGAATTTTACAGACGTTTGTGTATACTGACAATAGACTTAACACGCTCAGCAGAATTTTACAAACTTTTGTGTATACTGACAATAAATTGAACACGCTAATCAGAATTTTATAGACTTAAGGAGATTCTCACATGTGTAGAGCTATAATACATTGGGTTAAATTCTGTCTCACTTGTTTCATACCGATTGTTAGGCCGTTCTTGGCACACTAATTTTGACTACGGATAACTCCGAGATATGGGGCTGACGGCGGATGTGACCGGTCGACAGGGGATGCTCACTCCTCCTAGGTACCTGATTTCATCTCTGGTATATCCGGGGGTCCGTGTTTGCACATCTCTCTATTTTCAATTTTGTATTGCTTGTATAGTGGTTTTGAGATTGATCACTGTTCGTTGTCTTCACCTTTCACCTAATTTTTTTTTCGGGGGGGGGGGGGGGGTTATTGTGTAGGCGTCCCTCTCGAGAATTTCTCACTGTATAGTATAGAGATATTACCATTGCCGATGAAGGGCAGTGAAATTTGGGCCTATGCTCGGACCTTATGATCTTTGCTGTGACACGGGGCCTCAGTTTTTGCGTTCTTATCCGAATGACCGCTTCATTTAGTCACCTTTTACGACAAGCAAGGGCTACTAGGGATCTATTCTATCTAGGATCCTCACGGACTGGTGGAGGGGGGGGTGCTGAAATGATATGCGACTTTGATTTCGGAAATGTAAATATAGAGCGAATTAGAAATGATCGGAAATCATATATCCGTGATTGAAGTGTTCCTGTCGTTTTAATGGCCCACAAAGTTTTTTTTTAAAATTCAACAATTTGAATCCACACGCCAGCTATTTCTTTTATCAGTGAATAAGATTACATTGCTTATTGAAAGCATTGTCTTACCAGAGGGCTCGTCACTCAAGCTTTCACTTACATATTATTCATTCCCTGCAAATGCAAAGCTTACATGTGTACAGGTAAACAATAGGTAAATTACCTGTGTATTTTTGAAGTGCGAGTGAAGCTTGTATTACGCGCCCTCTAGTGAGGAAATGACACGAAATACGTTACATGTTTTTGTATTATTACTCTTTTTTCTGTTGTAGATTGAGTTGAGTGGAACAATGAACCTCCGGATATCTATGTACATTTACACGTGTAGGATTAAACTTCTGTTGTACTCGCGTATGTGAGTTTATCCTGTATTGGGTGTTTGAGTTTTATTTCATAAATAGTTTAGGAATATAGTGTCAGCTCAGTATCTTAAGAACCCTTTGCTTGACAGACATAAAACCTGGTACACTCGTACAATTTGAGGAGAAAATGACCCCTATTGATTTTGAGGCTATGTGGTCAAAGGTTAAGTGTCAAACTGGACATAGGAATATACTGTCATCTCAATTTCTTGAGAATCCTTTAATTGACAGACATCAAACTTGGTACACTGTTACATCTTCAGAAGAAGATGACCCCAATTGAATTTGAGGTCACATGGTCAAGGGTCAAACTGGACATAGTAATATACTGACCACTCAATATCTTGAGAAACCTTTGCTCGACAGACATCAAACTTAGTACATTGGTATATCTTCAGGAGAAGATGACCCCTATTGATTTTGAGGTCACGTGGTTAAAGGTCAATGGTTGAACTGGACATAGTAATATATTGACTCCTATATTTTCAGAATTATTTGCTTTATTGACACCAAACTTGGTTCATTGTTACAGCAAAAGGAGTAGATAACCCCTATTTATTTTTAGGTCGCATGGTCAATCCACTCTTGACATAGGAAGATATTGTCTGCTCAATATTTGGAATTGATGATACTACTGTCAATTATATGAGGTGTGTGTATAACTCTTTCCAATTTTCCACCATGGGGGCATGTGTTTTACAAATATCTCTTGTTTAGAATTTTCTTCAAGTGTAGACGAAAACCATGGTTAATCCCAAGGTAGATTTGTTTCTCCATACTACCCCCCCCCCCCCCCCCCCCCCAATGAAATAGGGTGGGGCCACATAGGGACTAAATGTTTTACGTGAGAATTATAGAGATGCACTGTTAAAAACAACAGAAGGTCCATGATTAATCGTAGTGCTATATAAATATCTACAGGTGCTAAAAGTCAGGACCCGGGGAAGTTAAAAGTCGGGACGTGGGGTAGTTAAAAGTTAGGACCCGGGGTAGTTCAGGACCCAGGGTAGTTAAAAGGCAGGACCTGGGGTTAAGATCCTGGGTAATTAAAAATAAGGACCCGGGGTAGCTAAAAGTCAAGACCCTCGGTTGTTAAAAGTCAGGATCCGGGGTAATTAAAAGTCAGGATCCGGAGTAGTTAAAAGTCAGGATCCGGGGTAGTTAAAAATCAGGACCACGGGTGTAAGGTGAGACGGTCAGAGACCACAATAAGAGGTAAGAGTTTTTCATGGGAATATTTAGAAAACTTCTCCTATCAAGCCGCCTATGACGCAATAGTGTCATTGCTTTAGCCGCTGAAAAGCTACAGTGCTTTCGAGTTGAAAAAATTTTTAAAAACGCATTCGCTCACAATTTTTTTTCCATTGTTATACATTATGTCACCTCACCCTGGGAAGTTCTCATAAAAGATGACACATTTTGACCATTGAATTGGGAGCAGAAACAACTGAAAAATTACGAAGAATATTGGGTAAAATATTTCCAAAAGGTTAACATTCTTAATTTTAAATCTATAGTTAGATTTTCGTTCGAATTGAATGAAATAGTGGGTTGTCCTTAGGAAATAGCAGAGAGGGGTCATTTGAGGGGTACTCTACATCGTCTTGATGGCTGACTTCCTTTTAAAACATGGATGAAAATATAAATATCAGCAATATTTGCCTATTCATTTAAAAAAATCATTGCATAGCTCAGTAGATTAGCACGTCGACTGCTGAACTGTAGATTGCGGGTTCGAGTCCCGCAGGGTTCATAAACTTTCCTCAGATTGGTATCAACTAAAACTGCATTGTTTGACTAAATAAACTAGATTTCAAAGATTTTAATTTCAAAATATTGTACATATCCTCCAGTTCACCCACATCAAATTTCTCTGGTGCAGCATACCTCCTTAATTATAGGCACATTGAAATTTTGGGGGAAAATCGCTGTAGAAATGTAGGGGATACCCTCATCCCCTGATTCTACATGCCTGCTCTTAGGCAGATCTGTTCTGATCACAGGCAATTGCATCGCTTGGGGTCGAATTTACTATACAAAGACTCTTTATATAGTAAATTCGACCCCAAGCGATCCAATTGCCTGTGGTTCTGATACGATAGGGTAGGTAACAATGACACGGTATGTAACAACGACACGGTATGTAACAATGACACGGTATGCATCAATGACACAGTATGTAACAACGACACACCGCCGCGGTGGCCGAGAGGTTAGGGCGTTTGCCCCGCATGCGGTAGGCCGGGCTTCGAATCCCAGCCGCGACAGACCCAAGTCGTTAAAACGGGTAGTGATAGTTCCATCGTCAAACGCTCGGCATCAGGTGTGCAGGTCACCGGTCCTCGGAGATGAACTTAAAAACGGATGTCCCGTGTCACAGTAGGTGTGGCATGCTAAAGAACCCCACTGCTCAATGGCTGTAAGCGCCGAGCATAGGCCTAAATTTGAAGCCCTTCATCGGTCTTGGTGACGTCTCCATATGAATAAAAAAATCTCGAGCGACACATTAAGCAAGATGCAATCCATCAATGTAACAACAACACGATATGTAACAACGACATGTATATAAGAACAACATGGTATGTAACAACAACACGGTATGTAACAACGACACGGTATGTAAAAATGACACGGTATGTAACAATGACACAGTATGTAAAAATGACACGGTATGTAACAATGACACGGTATGTAACAATGACACGGTATGTAACAACGACACGGTATGTAACAATGACACGGTATGTAACAACGACATGGTATGTAACAACGACACTGTATGTAACAATGACACGGTATGTAACAACGACACTGTATGTAACAATGACACGGTGTGTAACAATGACATAGTATGTAACAATGACACGGTATGTAACAATGACACGGTGTGTAACAATGACACAGTATGCAACAATGACATGGTATGTAACAATGACATGGTATGTAACAATGACACGGTATGTAACAACGACACGGCATTTAACAATGACACGGTATGTAACAAAGACACGGTATGTAACAATGACACGGTATGTAACAACGACACGGTATGTAACAATGACACGGTGTGTAACAACGACATGGTATGTAACAACGACACTGTATGTAACAATGACACGGTATGTAACAACGACACGGTATGTAACAATGACACGGTGTGTAACAATGACATAGTATGTAACAATGACACGGTATGTAACAATGACACGGTGTGTAACAATGACACAGTATGTAACAATGACATGGTATGTAACAATGACATGGTATGTAACAATGACACGGTATGTAACAACGACACGGTATGTAACAACGACACGGTATGTAACAATGACACAGTATGTAACAATGACACACCGCCGCGGTGGCCGAGAGGTTAGAGCGTTCGCCCCGCATGCGGTAGGCCGGGCTTCGAATCCTGACCGCGACATACCCAAGTCGTTAAAACGGGTAGTGATAGTTCCATCGTCAAACGCTCGGCACCAGGTGTGAATGTCACGGGTCCTCGGAGATGACCTTAAAAACGGATGTCCCTTGTCACAGTAGGTGTGGCACGCTAAAGAACCCTCACTGCTCAATGGCCGTAAGCGCCGAGCATAGGCCTAAATTTGAAGCCCTTCACCGGTCTTGGTGACGTCTGCATATGAGTGAAAAATTCTCGAGCGAGACGTTAAGCAAGATACAATCAATCTAACAACAACACGATATGTAACAATGATACGGTATGTCACAAGGACACTGTATGTAACAACGAAACAATATTTAACTACGACACGCTATGTAACAAGGACATGCTATGTAACAATGACACGCTATGTAACAAGGACACGCTATGTAACAGTGACACGGTTTGTAACAACGATACGCTATGTAACAAAGACAAAACATGTAACAATGACACGGTGTTCTGTAACAATGAGACGGTACGTAACAAGGAGACGGTTAGTAACAATGACACGGTATGCAACAATGACACGATATGTAACAACGACACGGTATGTAACAACGAGGTGAATGGCTAACACTATTTTATTGATTTATTTTTGCTGTAAAATGTCGCCATTTGTGGTGCGCTTTGTAACAAATAGTTACATATCGAGCGGGGACTGTACCCTTATAACTTTGTGTGCCTTTCGTGTAAATCCACATCCAACATGTTCAGGACAATACTAAGATTACAGAAATACTTGTATATTTCTGGGATGCGGAGGTTTTGTGGTTTGTGTTTAAAATTCATTATGGTAGTGCATATCAGGTAGCTCATCCTCGGGCCTCTCTCTCTCTCTCTCTCTCTCTCTCTCATATATGGACTGAACTAGTGAGTTTTGATTCGTGTGTGCGGTCAACGTTGCGCCAGAAAATGAAAACTGGAGAGAGAGAAAGAGGCATACTGCTCTCATTGTAGACATATTCTCTCACTCTCCTTTCGTTGACCTGAAATACCCGACACGAAATGTGTACTTCCCACCGTAGAAAACCACGGCGATCCTCCGTGTTCCACGGTGTGTGCTTTTTGCCGATACACACAGCTTCCAGGAGCTTTGCTGTGGCCAGGGGCACCTTGTAGAAGGTGTTAAAATGTGCTGCAGGCTAAATACTCATGATAAAGATGGAATTATTAAAAAGAAAATAGCAACACCCTCATATGTATATTGTCTTTAAGAATCTTGAGATAAAAATTCCAACGATATCATATTACGTTTTGAGAAAACAAGGTTTTGAAAATTTTCCTTATAATTTTCTAACCACCCTTTCTTCATTAAAATATTCTTAAATACACTGTGTAATGGTAGTGCGTGCTGAAGGCAATTCCTGTTTTTGAATGTATATTAGTATATTCCGTAAATGAAATCATACAACATGCAATAGGGATTTTCAATAATTAACAGTTTTGCTCTCTCTCTCTCTCTCTCTCTCTCTCTCTCTGACAAAAGCAGTGTTTAAGGTACATAATTACTTCTATGATATTGTAATAGCATGCATCTTTCAAATTAACTTCATTTATTATAGATATTAGGCCAATATCGATTATTTAGAAATTGGAATTCATTTACTATACAATCCATAAAAGCAAAAATTCAAACCAGCAATTGGTTGTTGTTTTTTTAAATCACGATTTAATTACATGTACATTCGACCGAGACTGACGTTCAATGTACTGTGATAGAGTTCTTCATAAGAAAAAAAAAATGTTCATCGGGAGTGTCTGGATAATACAATGATTTATGTATAGCAGGCATACTCCATGCAAAATCCTACAGTCTTTGCCACAATAGAACTTTAAAATAACGGTTAGCTAGTTCGGATATTTGAAATTAACAGATTTTTTTACTTCTTGCGAAAAGTTTGAAATATATTGGGTTGGCGCGATATCAGATCTAGTCTAAGATCACGGGTATCTTGTGCCGACCCAATATATTTCACACTTTGCAAGAAGTCAAACAAATACCCGGGTTAGCTGACAACCCAATTGTCTATTGAGGCGGAAAACCCTTCGAATTTATATGAGATTATAAGTTATACATAGGTCATTGTTATAGTCAAATACATGTATATAGTCCCTCTAACCCGACGAACATTTTTCTTCTTCTGATTTTAAGAAAACTACCGAATGACGAAATATGATCAAACTGCAGATTGAACTTTATAGAGTCTCTTGCTAACATTACTTATATTTTTCTAGGCGTCAGAATGGGTATGTTGCTGGTTAATTGGTTTAAACTTATTGACATGCAATAAGATAACAACAACAATGGTGCTTAAACTGTCGGATTATCAAAACCTTTAATTGTGCACACGTGTGTGAGGCGGCTGTTAGTCTTCATTCGCTCAAACTGTCTGAATTTCAATTTCGTCAATCGTGCAGTGGGTAGGTCGCTACATGGATGAATTCTTAACTTTGAAGCTTACATATTTCGCCCCCTCCGATTTCACGTGCATGGAATCAATATTTAAAACTTTGGTGTCAAATGCAACTAGTACATATACACTATCGATTATCAATGTTTTTGATTTCTATATGAACTCATTTTAATTAGAAGCATAAAATAATAAAAGCAGTACTGAATCTATAACATTATCAGAGAGAGAGAGAGAGAGAGAGAGAGAGAGAGAGAGAGAGAGAGAGAGAGAACTTAACATTTTCACCCCAAACCCTTAAAATTTTGTGTGATTTTATTAGTTTTACCTTATTCGAAATGTTAGAAAATAGTAAAAATGACTAAATAGGAGACATATTTCAAGCCTTATATAATCTGTAAAATCTAAGACTTCTCATGAAATTGTGCCCCTACTAACCACCAGTCCTGGATCCGCCCCTGGTTTATATAGAGGCCCTAGTCTAACCCCAACATACAGGTGGGCATAAAGTACATGTATTACGCAGCCATGAAAAACATTCACCGAGACTAATTAAATCAGTCATCGACATTAAATCTGATAATAACTTCGATTTCAAATGAAATGATTCGGAAATTTTATATTCAACAACTTGTAGATACTTTGATAGAAAACATTTTTTTTTTTGGATTAGAACCCAAAACAAAGAAGAAACGCAATTATGCCATTGATTTTCTCTATTGTGTGTTTTCGTCCTTTAATGAAAGTATAGTTAAGTAATTGTAGATACACTGCTCAATTCAAGAGTCATTCAGATTAAATCTCGTCATTATAACAAATTTAAAAAGAAAGGCAGAAATATTTCATGAAGCCTTTAACTCAATCATTACTTGATGGTATGGTGACAATTTCATTGACGTATACCAATTCATGTCGGTCAGAAAGAAAAAGAGCACGTCCGCGTTATCGAAATTCAGAAAACAAAACGCTGAGAATGAAGTAGTAAATAGCACATCAACTGAACTAAGTAGAAAAACGATGAAAACATTTCTGGAGACCTTTAATTCAATCATTCATTGATCAAATCGAATAGGCACATTTAAAGAGAATCGTCATTTTATTGAATTTTTAAATTTTACAAATACAAGTAAAATAAAAATAAAAATGCATAAACCTAAGACAAACTCAATCTTCAATGATATTTGATAAATCAATTAATTCACTCGCAAAGATGTGATTTGCATTTATTTGACAAACCATTCCATCTGTACTTTAACAAATTGTTAGATTTAAAATTCGTGTAACTGATGCAAGGTGAAGATAACGAACAGTGATCAATCTCATAACTCCTACAAGCAATACAAAATAGATAGTTGGGCAAACACGGACCCCTGGACACACCAGAGGTGGGATCAGGTGCCTAGGAGGAGTCATTGATATCATTGTGCTGGTAATTGTTTTTAAGTTTTTGTAATGCTCCCTGTCATACGGACAGCCTTCTTGCTGAAGTTGGCGTGTCATACAGACAGTAACCTTCTGGTTGAAGTTGATGTGTCCTTGCGCGGTGCCAGGGATCTATATCAGTGTTTATACAGGGACAGCTAAAAGTACTGAAGGAAAAACCGAAGAAAATGTAATAAACAGAACGCACTGCCTCATAACCGCCCTTAACCGCAATTTCTGGATCCGCCTCTGACCACTACACTAAATTTTGATAAATTGCATTTAGTTATATACACACTTAGCACAGGGGCATATTATCTGCTCTGTTCTCTATCATAATAAATGTGTGTTATGATGAGATGTCCCTGTGGTTCATTAGTCTACCTGTAATATAATTATAAGTAAAGATATTACTGTGGTTCATTTGTCTACCTGTAATATAATCATAAGATAAGATCTCCCCGTGGTTCATTACTCTACCTGTAATATAATTATAAGATAAGATGTCCCCGTGGTTCATTAGTCTACCTGTAATTTAATTATAAGTAAAGATGTTACAGTGGTTCATTAGTCTACCTGTAATATAAATATAAGATAAGATGTCCCCGTGGTTCATTAGTCTATCTGTAATATAATTATAAGTAAAGATGTTACTGTGGTTCATTAGTCTATCTGTAATATAATTATAAGTAAAGATGTTACTGTAGTTCATTAGTCTACCTGTAATATAATTATAAGATAAGATGTCCCCGTGGTCCATTAGTCTACCTGTAATATAATTATAAGATAAGATGTCCCCGTGGTCCATTAGTCTACCTGTAATATAATTATAAGGTAAGATGTCCCCGTGGTTCATTAGTCTATCTGTAATATAATTATAAGTAAAGATGTTACAGTGGTTCATTAGTCTACCTGTAATAAAATTATAAGATAAGATGTCCCCGTGGTCCATTAGTCTACCTGTAATATAATTATAAGATAAGATGTCACTGTGGTTCATTAGTCTATCTGTAATATAATTATAAGTAAAGATGTTACTGTGGTTCATTAGTCTACCTGTAATATAATTATAAGATAAGATGTCCCCGTGGTCCATTAGTCTACCTGTAATATAATTATAAGATAAGATGTCCCCGTGGTTCATTAGTCTATCTGTAATATAATTATAAGTAAAGATGTTACAGTGGTTCATTAGTCTACCTGTAATATAATTATAAGATAAGATGTCCCCGTGGTTCATTAGTCTACCTGTAATATAATTATAAGTAAAGATGTCACTGTGGTTCATTAGTCTATCTGTAATATAATTATAAGATAAGATGTTACTGTGGGTCATTAGTCTATCTGTAATATAATTATAAGTAAAGATGTTACTGTGGTTCATTAGTCTACCTGTAATATAATTATAAGATAAGATGTTACTGTGGGTCATTAGTCTACCTGTAATATAATTATAAGTAAAGATGTTACTGTGGGTCATTAGTCTATCTGTAATATAATTATAAGTAAAGATGTTACTGTGGGTCATTAGTCTACCTGTAATATAATTATAAGTAAAGATGTTACTGTGGGTCATTAGTCTATCTGTAATATAATTATAAGTAAAGATGTTACAGTGGTTCATTAGTCTACCTGTAATATAATTATAAGATAAGATGTCCCCGTGGTTCATTAGTCTATCTGTAATATAATTATAAGATAAGATGTTACTGTGGGTCATTAGTCTATCTGTAATATAATTATAAGTAAAGATGTTACTGTGGGTCATTAGTCTACCTGTAATATAATTATAAGTAAAGATGTTACTGTGGTTCATTAGTCTACCTGTAATATAATTAACCAAATCATAGAGATTAAATTGTATACTGATCGTGTATTTTCATAGCACGTGCTTTTTAAAGCATAAAATATATAATTAATGTATTTTCATAAATAACTATGCGAGTCTAAATATTTATAATATTTCGCCTCAGGGCAAGCTTCGACCAAAAGTCTGAGAAAGGGAGATGGGGTGGCTTTGATTTTATTTGTGAGCACTTGTGAATTAAAATAAAACGACATATCTTTTATCAACAAAATCAACCACAGATAGATGGGCAGACAAACAAATGGACTGGTGGTTCCACTATACCTTCTTCTAAACTAATGCGGCAGCTTTTGTGAAAGAACAGATAATTGAAATGACCAGTACAATGAAGCTGGAAGAAAACATCCGTAAATTGAATCATTTTCCCTTGAATGTTAATAAATCTTGAAAAAAAAAAATGACAGCTTCAGTATATATACATAATGATAATATAACCAAATTTTAGTGTGAATCAAATGTACATGTATCTGTTTATTGATTTTTGAAATATGCGCTGGGAAGGGACAACAACCTCTCAAAATGAAATAAAAAATATCCATAATTTATTTAAATTTTGTGTTTCAATGTTTCCATATTACAAGAACCAATCAACCAGAAAACACAGATCTGATGTAAATGCGAAGACTAAAGACATATCGTACCCCCACCTGGATTTTCAATGCGTGATACAAATACCTTTAAAAGAAGACAAAGACTCGCATGCAGCGATTTAATCTTTAAAGCTAAACGTTCATACTACAAGAACATGTTTGTCTAACAATGTCTGAAGCTAATTATTTCAATAACAATAATGCATTATATCAATATCACTCGTTTAGAAAAAACGAGATGGTATTGTTTATGTTCAAAACTGCCATGAACTTTAACAGACAATTTGTATCGAGTGATCTTTAAAATATTTGCGTCAATGTTTTGTTCTGGTTGGTTGTAAAAAATTCTTAACATGGAAGTTTAAATTATGAGAATTTGTATGATGCAAAGAAAACCCACGAATGCGAAAAATCTAATTTCCTTTAATGGGTAGTTTTTATCTCCAACCTAAATGCAACATACGATATGATCATCAGCTAAGAGTTCGTTTGATCGACAGCAGACCTATAAATAATGTCCAACGTCAGGTTTATCGCCCTGCCCCTAATAAGTCTGGCCCAGCGGGTGTTTAATGTCGTGAATTGTTCAAATTTACCCCGAAGGGAATGTATTAGTTATTCAGCAATGTATCTTATATCGAGCATTTTATCAATCACATCGTATTGAGGTTGGATGTGTTCATCTACTGTAATTCGTCTTCTTTCGACTCTATTCGCTCGAGTCTCCTTTCAGTTTAAGATACCCCCCTCCCTCGCTAATATCAACGCTTGGGTCCCCTGTGATGAGAGTTTATGAAAGTGGTATACTTTTACACATTTTGATGATCTGAAAACCTGTGTCCCCCGTCATACAGCACTGCTCGTCCGAGCAAGTACAACAGAGTTGTCTCCCGTTCTCCTCACAACTCTAACACAGAGCAAACACTAGTTTACCGTTTCTGTGGTAACACAGGGAGTTGCGGTTCCTGGGGGGGTATTTGACCTTAGGTATTCCAAAGTATTCTCTAATGCTATTGCAATTTCGAGTTATGACTTGTGGGTGTTTAGCAGATATATTTACGATATTTATTGAAGGAAAGTTAGAAAGAACACATATCTAAATATTGTGATTCCCCGCTATATTGCCCCCTGTTATAATGTCACGCCCGCATATCGCCAAAAAAGTCCAAAGTCCCGTTTTCCTTGCTATGTAAAACCCCGTTATAACGCCATCCCCCGCATACCGCCATCCGCCAACCTATTTACAGGTACGATTTGGTCAATTACCGTTATAATATCACCCCCGCTAATTATCGCCAATTAACGGCAGGAAAGTTTCAGTGAGCAGACTTAACCAATTATCCGCCGTTAATCCTCCAGGTATCAAAGTTTGGAGCAGATAATAAGTTACGTAAACGATAATCATATGCATCTGAGTTCAAATATGCAGTAATTTTTTTTTAAATCTGAGAATGGCGGACACACCGAAATCTAATAGCACATTGATGTAGGAGATAAAATTTGTTTAATTTCTTATGACAGCTGTACACACACACACCCTCCCCCGATATAATGCCACCCCCGTTATAATGCCAACATTGCCGAGGTAAAAATGCTGACGTTATAACGGGGGATCACTGTAATAGATTCCCACACTTTCTTCAATGTTGCGGCATTCGTGCCCCCCTAAAATGGCGTCTCCGTGATCAAGTTGGTTTTGGACGTCTAATAAGGCAACCTCGCCGTTTTCGCGCAGCAACTGTTCAAATTCGTGGTCTCATATTGTGAGGAGCGTTACCCCAAGATATTTTTTTTTTTTTTAATGTGAAGGCAAATAATTCATCTAAGGACTGGTTTGTGTCGTGGACTGTGATGCGGAGTTTATCAGACTGAGAGTAACACGTGGGACATCCGTACAACAGGCAGTGTTTGTTTCTCTTCAAATTTTTCCGTCTAATTTGTATTTTGAATCGGGAAAGTTGTTGTTTTCTCTCAAGTAAAGCATGTTTTATATAATTCGGAAGTACCTTATTTCCCTTTTTTTGTGTTTTTCCATTACTCACTCTAACCGTGTAATAAATATCTTGCTGAATTGATGTCAATGATATTCAGCAGACAGGACCTGTGCTATTGCATTAATTAATCTCTATGATATCCGGTAGACATGACCTGTGATATCAGATTAATTGATTTCTATGATATCCGGTAGACATGACCTGTGATATCAGATTAATTGATTTCTATGATATTCGGTAGACAGGACAAGTGATATCGGATTAATTGATATCTATAATATCCGGTAGACATGACCTGTGATATCAGATTAATTGATTTCCATGATATCCGGCAGACAGGACCAGTGATATCGGATTAATTGATTTCTATGATATCCGGTAGACATGACCTGTGATATCGGATTAATTGAACTCTATGATATCCGGCAGACAGGATCTGTGTTATCGGACTACCTTTGTATTGATCTGTATGATATCCGGCAGACAGGATGTATGCTATCGGATTATCTTTGTATTCTTCCTTCTCATCTTACTATGTACCCATCTCTTCCCGGGGATGTTCAATTAGATCACTTCATGAGTCTTCATCCTGAAGCCTAGCTACCATCAGCAGGTTCGTGGTTATGTGTGTGGGATACGTGATGATTGAACTCGGAACATTGATAGAGTTCCGAATTAAAACACAATATCACAAATTTCACAATTTATTATAATCCAAACGTTATATGAAAGGTAGAGATAACGAACAGTTATCAATGTCATAACTCTTATAAGCAATACAAAATAAATAGTTGGGCAAACACGGATCCTGTATAAATATCCCATGTGCATACCAAAAAATAAAATCTTAATTTTTAGAACTATTCTTGGAAACTCACACATCATTCAACTTTGACAGATCCGTTGACTTGCACTTTAAATTAAGCAATAAAATAAGCTAAACAAAATTGGAAAATGAGGAGAAAACTCTATGGCATTAATTTACAATGGGAAAATGAGTGAGAGACAAGCATAACCAAATTAAAGAAACGCAATTCCAAGATCTGACCATAAATTTCATATCTGGTGGAGACCAACTTCCTCTGCCACCGCGAAACAGGAAAGAGGTGTTAAAGCTGAAAATTGCTATCGTGTGTGTAAAGGCTTTCACAAGAAAGGTCAAACTAAAATACTTAGATTTTAACTATAGATTTTAAAATATACACACCAAGTGTGAAAGGAAAAATCAGAAGCGTAAAATAAATATCTTTAGAAACCCTACATTTACATCAACAGAATTGAAATTTCAGCAGCTTCAGTGTCACCAATACGTACCGAGGTAAAGCGTTCTGTGTTGTAGCAGAGAACGCTGTTCATTTTAATGTCATATTTGAAAAAAACAACTGTCCTCATAAATTCCGAGTGCTTAACAAAGGAGCAATAACTACTTATTTCTACGTCATTGTTTGTTTAATTTCAACTCGTCATCGTGAAAGGCGGTTGTCGGTAGCACGCATTTTCAAACAAAACATACAAGGAAATATCGTGTAATAAAACAAACCATGGATTTGCAATTTGAACATTGAGCAAGCATCTCACTACTTGTGCTCTGTCCTGTTTTTCTATTGTTGTTACAGTGTTTCTAAGTTATTTGCTATCTTCTAGTTTCTGTTGGCGTCACGTAAGATTAATTCAGATTGGTAAGAAGTTCTTGCTTTATTAGATGAACATATATAAGGAAAAAACCCACATTTTAATGATATGTGTTTTATCGAGGAATGCCTCTATTGCTCAATCACGTGAAAGGTGAAGATAACGACCAGTGATCAATCTCACATCTTCTATAAGTAATGCAGAATAGAGTTTGGCAAACACGGATCCTTGGATGTGCCAGAGGTGGATACCAGGTGCCTAGGATGAGTAAGCATGCCCTGTCGACCGCTCACACCCGCCGAGAGCCCTATATCTTAATCAAGCAAACGGAACTATCCGTAGCCTCGCCGCAACAAACCTAGTGTAGTAGGGCCCCTACTTGGCAGTCTGCACTATAAATCTACACCATCGTCGTTATCTGAAGTCAAAATCAGTGTGCTAAGAACGGCCTAACAATCCGTGTGAAACACATCACACAGCATTTGACACAATGATAGTTTGTATTGACAAACTAGATCGTTATAGCAACCATAACATTTACGAAATGCTGACTTTAGACCTTCATTGTGATAAGTCACATGATACCCTTTGGGCAAGTTTTTGATTTTGCACTTAATGACCCGGACAACCCTCGGGCTGAGCTCTACTCGTCGAGACCCTCATTTTGATATTCTATACGATATCTTTCGGACGACTGTTTATTTTTGCAATTAAAAGCCCCGGATTACGATGCTGAAATGAAAGAACTCTAAATGATAATAATGAAATACATCACAAAATGTTTCTATTTCTTCTTTAATGTTGGGAAGTTGAGTTGATGTAAGATATATATATGTATAGTACAGTAAACGCACATGGAACGGAAACATAAAACCATGTATAAGAGAAATTGAAAACATTCATACAAGATCTTTGGGATCGGATCTTAAATCCCCATCTGATAAAATGTACACGTGAATTCTACCGTCGATGTGTGGAGGAGACCACTACTGTTTGAAGGTTATTCCATTTAACGGCTAATACACAGAGATTCATGAACAGACTAGTGCATTATTATATCTACTACAGTGTTGTATCCTCTCTTTGTCAATGTGTACATCTCTTTGTGTATTACAGGGGATATTCAAATCTATACGTCGTTCCACATATTCCACATAATCCCACTCATTAAATATATAAACATAATCCCACTCATTGAATTTTTACACATAATCCCACTCATTAAATTTTAACACATAATCCCACTCATTAAATATATAAACACAATCCCACCTATTAAATATATAAACATAATCCCACTCATTAAATATATAAACATAATCCCACCCATTAAATATATAAACATAATCCCACCCATTAAATATATAAACATAATCCCACTCATTAAATATATAAACATAATCCCACTCATTAAATATATAAACATAATCCCACTCATTAAATATATAAACATAATCCCACCCATTAAATATATAAACATAATCCCACCCATTAAATATATAAACATAATCCCACTCATTAAATATATAAACATAATCCCACTCATTAAATTTTTACACATAATCCCACCCATTAAATATATAAACATAATCCCACTCATTAAATATATAAACATAATCCCACCCATTAAATATATAAACATAATCCCACCCATTAAATTTTTACACATAATCCCACACATTGAATTTTTACAGATAATCCCACTTATTGAATTTTTTTTTTTACACATAATCCAACTCTTTAATGTTTTACTCAAAACCCCACTCATTGAATTTTTAAACATTTTCCCACTCATTGAATTTTTACACATAATCCACATAATCACACCCATTAAATTTTTACACATAATCCCACTCATTAAATTTTTACACATAATCCAACTCATTGAATTTTTACACATAATCCAACTCATTGAATTTTTACACATAATCCAACTCATTGAATTTTACACATAAGCCCACTCATTAAATTTACAAGGATCCATAACCAGACTAGTGTATTATTTTGTATGTCGATGTGTACATCACTCTGTCTGTTACAGTATACTATTACAGACTTGTACCCGCTCTCTGTTTATCGATGTGTACATCTCTCTGTCTGTGACAGTATACTACTACAGACTTGTACCCGCTCTCTGTTTATCGATGTGTACATCTCTCTGTCTGTGACAGTATACTACTACAGACTTGTACCCGCTCTCTGTTTATCGATGTGTACATCTCTCTGTCTGTGACAGTATACTACTACAGACTTGTACCCGCTCTCTGTTTATCGATGTGTACATCTCTCTGTCTGTGACAGTATACTACTACAGACTTGTACCCACTCTCTGTATGTCGATGTGTACAACTCTCTGTCTGTTACAGTATACTACTACAGACTTGTACCCGCTCTCTGTATGTCGATGTGTACATCTCTCTGTTACAGTATACTACTACAGACTTGTACCCACTCTCTGTATGTCGATGTGTACAACTCTCTGTCTGTTACAGTATACTACTACATACTTGTACCCGCTCTCTGTATGTCGATGTGTACATCTCTCTGTTACAGTATACTACTACAGACTTGTACCCACTCTCTGTATGTCGATGTGTACATCTCTCTGTTACAGTATACTACTACAGACTTGTACCCGCTCTCTGTATGTCGATGTGTACATCTCTCTGTTACATTATACTACTACAGACTTGTACCCGCTCTCTGTATGTCGATGTGTACATCTCTCTGTTACAGTATACTACTACAGACTTGTACCCGCTCTCTGTATGTCGATGTGTACATCTCTCTGTTACAGTATACTACTACAGACTTGTACCCGCTCTCTGTATGTCGATGTGTACATCTCTCTGTTACAGTATACTACTACAGACTTGTACCCGCTCTCTATGTCGATGTGTACATCTCTCTGTTACAGTATACTACTACAGACTTGTACCCGCTCTCTGTATGTCGATGTGTACATCTCTCTGTCTGTTACAGTAAAATACTACAGACATGTACCCGCTCTCTGTATGTCGATGTGTACATCTCTCTGTTACAGTATACTACTACAGACTTGTACCCGCTCTCTGTATGTCGATGTGTACATCTCTCTGTTACAGTATACTACTACAGACTTGTATCCGCTCTCTGTATGTCGATGTGTACATCTCTCTGTATGTTACAGTATACTACTACAGACTTGTACCCGCTCTCTTTATGTCGATGTGTACATCTCTCTGTTACAGTATACTACTACAGACTTGTACCCGCTCTCTGTATGTCGATGTGTACATCTCTCTGTTACAGTATACTACTACAGACTTGTACCCGCTCTCTGTATGTCGATGTGTACATCTCTCTGTTACAGTATACTACTACAGACTTGTACCCGCTCTCTGTATGTCGATGTGTACATCTCTCTGTTACAGTATACTACTACAGACTTGTATCCGCTCTCTGTATGTCGATGTGTACATCTCTCTGTTACAGTATACTAGTACATACTTGTACCCGCTCTCTGTATGTCGATGTGTATATCTCTCTGTTACAGTATACTACTACAGACTTGTACCCGCTCTCTGTATGTCGATGTGTACATCTCTCTGTTACAGTATACTACTACAGACTTGTACCCGCTCTCTGTATGTTGATGTGTACATCTCTCTGTTACAGTATACTACTACAGACTTGTACCCGCTCTCTGTATGTCGATGTGTACATCTCTCTGTTACAGTATACTACTACAGACTTGTACCCGCTCTCTGTATGTCGATGTGTACATCTCTCTGTTACAGTATACTACTACAGACTTGTACCCGCTCTCTGTATGTCGATGTGTATATCTCTCTGTTACAGTATACGACTACAGACTTGTACCCGCTCTCTGTATGTCGATGTGTACTTCTCTCTGTATGTTACAGTATACTACTACAGACTTGTACCTACTCTCTGTATGTCGATGTTTACATCTCTCTGTTACAGTATACTACTACAGACTTGTACCCGCTCTCTGTATGTCGATGTGTACATCTCTCTGTTACAGTATACTACTACAGACTTGTACCCGCTCTCTGTATGTCGATGTGTACATCTCTCTGTTACAGTATACTACTACAGACTTGTACCCGCTCTCTGTATGTTGATGTGTACATCTCTCTGTTTGTTACAGTATACTACTACAGACTTGTACCCGCTCTCTGTATGTCGATGTGTACATCTCTCTGTCTGTTACAGTATACTACTACAGACTTTTATGTTCTAATTCGACCAGTCTCAAACGAACATAAAATATTTACTACCTGATTCAAAATCATAACAACACTTTTTATGGGTAATTGCTCCAAGACTTGCACATTTATTCATAAGTACATATATCACACGATCTGCCTCACTGCCTTGAGGAATAATATCTTCAATATCTACAATGACATACAACTATATATATATATATATATATATATATATATATATATATATATATACCTTCTTTGTAACAAATATTTGTATCATGTACATTATAAACCTGTATGATAATATACATTACAACACAATAGCAATGTGTATGTAGAGGGTGGGTGGGTGGGTGTACAGCGTGTGAACAGCGCAAAGTCTTGAGCTCGAATGACTGAGAAACAGAACCTGCTAATCATGCTCTACATAACCGGTCTTACTGGTATGACACGCCTGAATTCCTTTACAAACTATAAATAGCAACCACGTGTTCGACGTAACAGGTTAGATTTATCAACCTGCAATAAATATGTGTACCCGCTCTCTCTAAGTCGATGTGTACGTCTCAATGTCTGTAACAGGTGAGATTTAAATCTTTACGTCGTTCCCCATAATCTCACTCATTAAATGTTTACACATGAGTAAACAATTTTACTACGATAGGCATGATCCAACGATGATCACTGCTGCATACAGGTTTTATGAATGCGCCGTTTTAAAAGTCCCAGATCGGGACCTACTTAGATACTGGTGTAATTACTGAAATATTTATAAATATAGAACACTTTTCATTGAATTCAATCTTTAGTGATAAAATGACAGTAATGAATATCCCTTTTAGGAGGAATAACACACCAGAGAAATTTAAGGAGGAATAACACACCAGAGAAATTTAAGGAGGAATAACACACCAGAGAAATTTAAGGAGGAATATTGAATTGATTGATTGATTGAATATTGTTTAACGTCCCTCTGAAGAATATTTCACTCATATGGAAACGTCACCACTGATGGAGAACGACTGCAAAATTTAAGTCTATGTTCGGCGCTTACGGCCTTTGAGCAGGGAGGGATCTTTATCGTGCCACACCTGCTGTGACACGGGACCTCGGTTTTTACGGTCTCATACGAAGGACCGCCCCATTTAGTCACCTCTTACGACAAGCAAGGGGGCACTAAGGACCTATTTTAACCTGGATCCCCATGGGATTAAGGAGGAATAACACACCAGAGAAATTTAAGGAGGAATACCACACAGAGAAATTGATGGAGGAATAACACCTCAGAGAAAATTAAGGAAGAATACCACAAAAAGAAAATTAAGATTGGATAACACACCAGAGAAATTTAAGGAGGAATAACACACCTGAGGAATATAAGGATGAACAACACACTAGGACAATTCTATATAATAATATAATATGAAAAGTTAAACATATGTACAGCTGAAAACTATCAAATTTACTTAATTTATTCAAAACATGCAATTTTAACAGAAAGTAATATTTACAAAATTAAAATCCTGCTGGACAACACATAAGCAGTTGATGCGTTAACCGTTGGAGCTACCCAGGTAGGCAATCAGGATTAAAAGGAATTTGCAAGTTTTGATGTCACAAGTGTAACGTGTAGCGGTCATTCTGCCAAGTGCTGATCTCGCCCGACATTGCTTAACTTCCGTGATCAAGAGAGATAGACTCCACCACATCACTAGAGAAGCTTATTAACTAGCGAGGCAGTTACACACGTACATGTATTCATATTTCCATTCATGTTTGAAAGGGAAGTCAGCCATTATGACGATGTTGTGAACATCCTTAAACACTAAATTCCATTTAAAATATATTCTTTGCCCCTTGACCCCACCACTGTTTGACTGTTTCATGTGTACTATTTAATTGGCTGGTCTTCTCAACCCAAATCGTCTCGTGGGGATCCGTGTTAGAATATGTCCCGAGTAACCCCTTGTTTGTCGTAAGAACGACTAAATGGGGCGGTCCTTCGGATGAGGCCGCAAAAACAGAGATCCCGTGACACAGCAGGTGTGGCACGATAAAGATCCCTCCCTGCTCAATGGCCATAAGCACCGAGCATAGGCCTAAATGTTGCAGCCCTTCACCTGCAGTGGTGACGTCTCCATATGAGTGAAATATTCTTGAGAGAGACGTTAGACGTTAAACAATAATCAATGAATCAATCAATCTAAAATCAGACTGTTCGTTCTAAATAACGTTAAAATGTAGACAATACAGTACACGACACGAGTTTTATGCGTGTTCCACGCAACGCGGTGGAACAAATTTGCCCCAAACACCGTGGACCTTTAAAATTGTCGGCACCTTTGAAGTCCTATTTTTCCGCGCGAGCTAGACATTGAAGTTCACGGAGGATCTCCGTGGATGCCACCGCGCATCTCCGTGGATGTCACCTGTACCTCCGTCGATGCCACCGTGTACCTCCGTGTGATAAAACAAAGAAATAATTTCCGAAATATTCACCCAAAAAACCTTTTCGCTTGGCCAGCATGCATGCCCCATCCCATTAATTATTTAGAAATTAGCTATCAATCATTCAATTCTTGTAATTGTTGTTTAATGATACGTTGGTGTTTTCGGTACGTATCCGTATGTAGACTTCCCTGCAGACGTTCACATGTACATATATATAGCTGACCTTAATCACATATTCCTAATTACAATGAAAACTTTACGTAAAAATAAACCATTGCTTATGGTACACATTTCTTTGAGCTGCTATTTATCAAATTGACATTACTGGTATGTGATTGTCGTTGTTCATGACCCTTCTTTTATTTGGTGAAATTGTGCTGCACGTGCCGTGAAACAATGTACCGACGAGTGGTAGGAATAACACAATCATGTTTACATTGTATATGAATTTCATTATGTACTCAACTGTGAAGCAATGTGAGCAAAGAATCAAATTTTTATCACCTAAACAAATAAATATTAAAAATATCTTTACTTTTAAAAAAACCTTTAGAAAACTTCGTACTTTCATTAAGAAAATAATAAAATAAAATGTGCTCCCCTACCTATAATGCCCATACATGTATTATTTATTAAATGTATATATAAAAGCCTTTTGTCTTTATATTTTTGTACACCATTGCATAATGGTGATGAGATCCAATAAATTGAATTAAGTACATGTAGTCTTGGAATATCACAAAGTATACAGTTGACAACGATTGAAATAAAAATGCAGACGTTTTCTCGTTTATTCAGTAACTCAATAACTAATTGCGCGTCTTCTGAATGAAAGTTGTAAAACAAACGTACTAGGTTTTGGTCAGTTATAACATAATACAGGGGTAAAATTCATCTAATCTCCGCTAGCAATGGGTTTTGAGTCAACTGTGCCTTCGTGGACGAATAATCTCGGCTAGCGAAGATGGAAAAAAAAAGCCTAAATAGTCCGCTTGCATTAACATGTATTATGAAGGTGAAATCGAAGAATTATCCAGTAAATCCAATGATGTTGCATTATGTATAGCATGTATTTATTTTATTTTTGACTGAGAGGGAGATAGACAGCTAAGCACGTAACATCGTTTTAGAAGAAGGGGGACGGGGGCTCATTCATTAGTCCTAACCCGGACCAGCCGAAAAATTTAACATGTAAAGAAAACGAAATGGGAAATAAGAATGAAAGGGGATGAATAATTAATCAGAAAGAAATTATACTTTCAAGATTTATACTGAACGTATTAAACTTCCCGTATCTGCATACATTCATGAATATTATAATCAATGATTACCACTTGAATTCTCTCTCTCTCTCTCTCTCTCGCTTTCATTATCTAATGCATCTAAAGATTAAATTAAAGATTTTAATAATCGATAGCGTATATGAATAAAAGCAAATAATCGTTAAGTCATTTCTGCTTATATTGATATTAGTTGTTTTTTTTTCATGAACTAGTTGCATTTGACACCGAGGATTTACATCCTTAAATATTGATTACAAGCACATAGAATCGGAGAGAGTGTACTTTGAAAACTTGAAAGTTAAAAGGATTTAGCAGTGTAGCTGATAGCGACCTACCCACTGCATGATTTAAGAAATTGAAGTCGGAAGGGGAAATTGAGACAGTTTCAGACTACTACGCCCCCCCCCCCACCCACACACACACATGCTCCCAATTTATGGTTTTCGTAATCGGACAATTTAAGCCATTTTTGTTGTTATTTTATTACTTGTCAAGAATTTTACACAACTTAACCGACAACATACCCCTTTTGATACATTGGAAAATATAAGTAATGTTAGCACGAGGCTCTATAAAGTTCAATCTGCAGTTTGGTCATACTTCGTCATTCAATAACTTACTCAAAATTAAAAAAAAATGTTTGTCGGGTTAGCGGTACTATGATGTATGACTATAACAATGACCTGTGTATAACTTGTACATTCCATGCAAATTCGAAGGGGTTTTCTCCTCAGTAGAACAATGGGGGTCAGCTAATCCGTGTATTTGAAATCAACAGAAGTGCTTAGCTTCTGGCGGAAAGTGTGAAATATATTGGGTCGGCGCAAGATACCCGTGATCTTAGACTAGATCTGATATCGCGCCGACCCAATATATTTCACACTTTTCATGAAAAGTCAAAACCCAGATTAGCTAACCGTAATTTAGTTATACTGTGACAAAGACCCTAGGAATTTGCATGGTATATACTTATCATACAAAAATCATTGCATTATCCAGACACTCCCGATGAACTTTTTTTTTTATGAAAACCTCTATCAAAGTACATCGAACATAAGTCTCGGTCAAATGTAATTAACTCGGGATTTTAAAAATGAATCATTCGATGGTTTGTATTTTTGCTTCTATTAATTACGTAATAAATTAATTCCAATTTGTTAATCATCGACAATGCTCTGATTTCTATATTGGATCAAGTTATATTTGTCAAGATGCATATCAACACAATATGATGGAAGTAATTAGGTTAAACAGCGCATTTGTCAGAGAGAGAGAGAGAGAGAGAGAGAGAGAGAGAGAGAGAACATCGGTAATTATTAAATATCCCTATCACATGTTGTACATGTATGTTTTTCATTTACTGAATATACTAATTCGCATTCAAAACAGGAATTGCCTGCAAGTATACATTATTTAAACATAGAATTTAAGAATATTTTAATGAAGAAAGAAGACTAAAAGAAAAAAATTCAAAACCAGGTTTTCTTAAAAACATAATATATAGTGTTTGGTATCGTTGGAATTGGCTCAAAATGCTGAAAAACAATATAAGTATCAGGGGGGAAAATATTGACATTTTTTTCTTTTCTTAAAATTCCACCCTTATCTTGATTATTTGGCCTGCGGCACATTTTCCCATCTCCCGCAAGGCGCCCGTGGCCAGAACAAAACTCTTAGCAGCTGTGTGTATTCGCAAATAACACACACCGTGGAACACAGAGGACACGGTGTATCTCCGTGGATTTTCCACCGTGGTCTTTCCACGGTGGGGTGTATAAAACTCGTGTCGTGTACTGTACATACGGCTTTCAGATTTTGGAACGCAGTTCGCAGTTCACTATTCGCAATTCAATAGTGAACTGCATTCCAGAACGCAGTTCGCAATTCAAATTTCTATATGCATAAAACATGACCACACTGGAATTATAAGGATGGGGTGTCAGTTACCAACCCTAAACACTGTGAAGAAATGGTGATGTTACTCTCTCTAGTTACGGAGATTCGCCCCTCCAATTTTATGCATATTGCGTTACACTTAGTCTAAGTGAATAAACATCGGGTTCGGAATCATCGAAGACCCCTACCCTGGGGACTGAAATTTTAGGGGTAGGGCATTAGTGGTCCTCTCCCACCACTATGAAGAAATGGTGATGTTACTCCCTCTAGTTACGAAGGTCCACCCCTTAAATTTGTATGCATAATGCTTTACACTAAGTGAATAAACATCGGGTTCGGAATCATCGAAGACCCCTACCCAGGGAAGTGAAATTTTAGGAGAAGGGTGTTAGTGATCCTCTCCCACTACTTTGAAGAAATTGTGATGTTACTCTCTCTAGTTACAGAGATCCGCCCTTCCAATTTTTATGCATAATGCTTTACACTAAGTGAATAAACATCGGGTTCGGAATCATCGAAGACCCCTACCCTGAGGACTGAAATTTTTGTGGTAGTGTATTAGTGGTCCTCTCCCACCACTGTGAAGAAATGGTTTTGTTACTCTCTCTAGTTACGAAGATCCGCCCCTCCAATATTTATGCATAATACATTACACTTAGTGAATAAACATCGGGATCGGAATCATCGAAGACCCCTACCCCGGGAACTGAAATTTTTGTAGTAGGGTATTAGTGGTCCTCTCCCACCACTGTGAAGAAATGGTGATGTTACTCTCTCTAGCTACGGAGATCCGCCCCTCCAAATTTTATGCATAACGCATTACACTTAGTGAATATACATCGAGTTCGCAATCATCGAAGACCCCTACCCCAGGGACTGAAATTTTGGTGGTAGCGTATTAGTGATCCTCTCCCACCACTGTGAAGAAATGGTGATGTTACTCTGTCTAGTTACGGAGATCCGACCTTCCGATGTTGATGCATAATGTATAACACTTAGTGAATAAACATCGGGTTCGGAATCATCGAAGAACCCAACCCCGGGGACTGAAACTCTTGTAATAGGGTATTAGTGGTCCTTTCCCACCACTGTGAAGAAATGGTGATGTTACTCTCTCTAGTTACGGAGGACCGCCCATCCAATTTTTATGCATAACGCATTACAATTAGTGAATAAACATCGAGTTCGGAATCATCGAAGACCCCTACCCCGGGGACTGAAATTTTGATGGTAGGGTATTAGTGGTCCTCTCCCACCACTGTGAAGAAATGGTGATGTTACTCTCTCTAGTTACGGAAATACGTCCCTCCAATTTTTATGCATAACGCATTACAATTAGTGAATAAACATCGGGTTCGGAATCATCGAAGACCCCTACCCCGGGAACTGAAATATTGGTGGTAGGGTATTAGTGGTCCTCTCCCACCACTGAAGAAATGGTGATGTTTCTCTCTCTAGTTACAGAGATCCGTCCCTCCAATTTTTATGCATAACGCATTACACCTAGTGAATAAACATCGGGTTCGGAATCATCGAAGACCCCTACCCCGGGGACTGAAATTTTTGCAGTAGGGTATTAGTGATCCTCTCCCACCACTGTGAAGAAATGGTGATGTTACTTTCTCTAGTTACGGAGATCCGCCCCTCCAATATTTATGCATAATGCAAAACTCTTAGTGAATAAACATCGGGTTCGGAATCATCGAAGACCCCTACCCCGGGGACTGAAATTTTGGTGGTTGGGTATTAGTGGTCCTCTCCCACCACTGTGAAGAAATGGTGGTGTTACTCTCTCTAGTTACGGAGATCCGCCCCTCCAATGTTCATGCTTAATGCAAAACACTTAGTGAATAAACATCGGGTTCGGAACCATTAAAGACCCCAACCCCGGGGACTGATATTTTTGAAATAGGGTATTAGTGGTCCTCTCCCACCACTGTGAAGAAATGGTGATGTTACTCTCTCTAGTTACGGAGATCCGTCCCTCCAATGTTTATGCATAACGCATTACACTTAGTGATTAAACATCGGGTTTGGAATCATCGAAGACCCTTACCCTGAGGACTGAAATTTTTGTAGTAGGGTATTAGTGGTCCTTTCCCACCACTGTGAAGAAATGGTGATGTTACTCTCTCTAGTTACGGAGATCCGTCCCTCCAATTTTTATGCATAACGCATTACACTTAGTGAATAAACATCGGGTTCGGAATTATCGAAGACCCCTACCCCGGGAACTGAAACTTTGGTGGTAGGGTATTAGTGGTCCTCTCCCACCACTGTGAAAAAATGGTGATGTTACTCTCTCTAGTTACGGAGATCCGCCATTCTAAGTTTTATGCATAACGCATTACACCTAGTGAATAAACATCGGGTTCGGAATCATCGAAGACCCCTACCCCGGGGACTGAAATTTTGGTGGTAGGGTATTAGTGGTCCTTTCCCACCACTGTGAAGAAATGGTGATGTTACTCTCTCTAGTTACGGAGATCCGCCCCTCCAAGTTTTATGCATAACGCATTACAATTAGTGAATAAACATCAGGTTCGGAATTATCGAAGATCCCTACCCTAGAGACTGAAATTTTGGTGGTAGGGTATTAGTTGTCATCTCCCACCACTGTGAAGAAATGGTGATGTTACTCTCTCTAGTTACGGAGATCCGCCCCTCCAATTTTTATGCATAATGCATTACACTTAGTGAATAAACATCGGGTTCGGAATCATTGAAGACCCGTACCCTTGGGACTGAAATTTTGGTTGTAGGGTATTAGTGGTCCTCTCCCACCACTGTGAAGAAATAGTGATGTTACTCTCTCTACTTACGGAGATCCGCCTCTAAACTTTTTATGCATAACGCATTACACCTAGTAAATAAACATCGAGTTCGGAATCATCGAAGACCCCTTCCCTTGGGACTGATATTTTGGTGGTAGGGTATTAGTGGTCCTCTCCCACCACTGTGAAGAAATAGTGATTTTACTCTCTCTAGTTACGGACATACGCCCCTCCAAGTTTTATGCATAACGCATTACACCTAATGAATAAACATCGGGTTCGGAATCATCGAAGACCCCTACCCTGGGGACTGAAATTTTGGTAGTAGGGTATTAGTGGTCCTCTCCCACCACTGTGAAGAAATGATGATGTTACTCTCTCTAGCTACGGAGATCCGCCCCTCCAAATTTTATGCATAACGCATTACACTTAGTGAATAAACATCGGGTTCGGAATCATCGAAGTCCTCTACCCCGGGGACTGATATTTTCGTGGTGGGGTATTAGTGGTCCTCTCCCACGACTGTGAAGAAATGGTGATGTTACTCTCTCTAGTTACGGAGATCCGTCCATCCAATGTTTATGCATAATGCATAACACTTAGTGAATAAACATCGGCTTCGGAATCATCGAAGACCCCTTCCCCGGGGACTGAAATTTTTGTGGTAGGGTATTGGTAATCCTCTCCCACCTCTGTGAAGAAATGGTGATGTTACTCTCTCTAGTTACGGAGATCCTCTATAGACAAAAATAATTTGACGATTTGCATTTTACTTACTTCTATTTATATTCCTGATCTTGGAGACAGATTTATTAACGATACCATGGTATTGTTGTTATTTGTATTTTTTTCTCATTATTTACCCATTCCCTTTCATTTTGATATATTTTATTTCTCCATTTTTCTTTATTTACATGTTGAATTTTCGTCTGATCAAGGTTAGGACTGCCCCCCCCCCTTCTAAAACAATAAAACAATGTTACGTGTCTAGCCTACATGTACATGTAGCTATCGATCTCCCTCTTAATGAAAAATAAAACAAGAGGTACTGTGAGCAATGGTCATTAAGAATACCCCCGCTTACCCCAATCTCCCAAAGGGTGTTGTGAATAGGTATAAATTACCTCTTTCCTGAGTGTAAAAATATGGTATGCCTTTGTAGAAGAAAAAGGAAGATATAGTCCGAACACGAATCCATGGCATAAACCTATAATTTTGACCTTGAGATCAAAGGTCAAGGTCATAAATAGGTTATGAATGTACATGACACATAGTATCATGGTGATACACCCATGTCTTATGGTATGACTATATGTCAAAACCCTATAATCACGTTTGACTTTGAGGTCAAAGTTCAAGGTCATGTAGAGGTCATGAAGGTACCCGACACATCGTCTCATAGTGATACACTCATGTGTCAAATATGGTATGCCTATATCAAAGAACAAAGAAGTTATGGCCCGGACACGAATCCGTTGTAAAAACCTTTAATTTTGACCTTCAGGTCAAGGTCATATAGAGGTCATGAAGGTGCTCGACACATTGTCTCATGGTGATCCACCTGTGTGCCAAATATGGTATGCCTAAGTCAAAGAACAAAAAAGTTACGGACCGGTCACAAATATGCACAGACAGACGGACAGACAGACAGAGTGATTCCTATATACCCCCTTGAACTTCGTTCGGGTGGTATAATA
Source organism: Ostrea edulis (assembly GCF_947568905.1). Taxonomy (NCBI): domain Eukaryota; kingdom Metazoa; phylum Mollusca; class Bivalvia; order Ostreida; family Ostreidae; genus Ostrea; species Ostrea edulis. Next base: position 77,028,538 of record NC_079171.1, on the reverse strand, counting down.
AGTTCAAAAGCTATACTATAACTTCATTTGATTTACTCTATAATTATTCTGTTCGCTAGCCAAGAATATCCATCCACAAAGGCACAGTTGACCCAAAACCCATGGCTAGTAAAGATGAAGTTTATTACCGGTGTCGGATGTTGTAACTGGCCACAAATTAGTACGTTTGTTTCAGAAGACGGACAATATTATGAGTCACTGATTAAACGAGAAAACGTCTGCAATTTTATTTCAATCGTTGTCAACTTTATAACATTTCATTTGGGATGAATCTATGTTCGTACATTTACCGATATCCTGCGGATTAGTGTTGAAACTGAAGAGATACAGCGGGAAAGAAAGATTTAAACAGAAAAAAATGAAAACTAAGGTGAAATTTACGATCCATACAATGTAGTATGAGTAATTAACATATTTATTTCATAATATATTAAATAGCTAAAAGGCTAACACAGAATGTATGCTTGAATGGAATTCAAAGTCATTTCATTTTGATCTAAATGTTAAGCTATACAAGTATTTAGTTTAGAAATGAACTGCCTATTTCGGATTGGAGTGTTGTGGTAATTAATTCTCTGTTAGTTACAAAATAATAAATCAAACACAAGATGTTTAACTTGTTGATTTAATAAGACCATGAATTTACTCGTTGTTTTATACATATCACACTCCCTGTATAGACACATACACGGTTTATGTGTAAATTCATGTACATGTGCGTTAATGACGTTCAGCCACGGTAGGGGTGTTATAAAACACGTGTGTTCTTTTCCATTTCGCCATTGACAGAGGTGTTAGCGAGCAGTGACACCTATGGGTAGAGAACTGCCCGCTAAAACCTCTGTCAATGGCGAAATTTCAAAATTCCTGTAAAAATCTTTGTAAATTCTTATACAAACGTTTATCTCGCTTAATCAATTTATGATGCACAGTTTTAAGAGGGTTTTTTTTTTCGCTTGTAAACAATATCCAAATTGTTGATTTTAATCAAAATGAATCATTTCCCCACGAATTTTTGGCGTTATCTTATCTACATTGTACATACATTAATCATTCTAATTTCTTAAATTCAATTCCGTTCCGTCTTCCGTTCCGCGTTTAGCAACACCCGAGAATAATAGAGGTGTTTGTATGGAGCGCCAAATCAACATAAACTTAAATAATTGAAGATATCTTCAATTATTTGAAGATATCATCAATTCAATTATTGCTCTCTTTAATTGAATTAATCAGCGCATTAAATCAATTATTGCTCTCTTCAATTCAATTGATGTGCGCATTAATTCAATTAATGAGAGCAATAATAGATTTGATGCGCGCATTAATTCAATCATTGCTCTCTTCAATTCATTTGATGAGAGCATCAATTTAGTAGAAATATTGCTAGAAATAATTAATTTAGAGCTCGGTATAAATAATTTGATGATCTCTTTAATTCAATTGAAGATATCTTTAAATCATTTACAATGCTTTTGTATAAGGAATTAATGCGCGTATCTATTCTTTTAAAGAGAGCAGTAATTCCATTAAAGAGATCATTAATTCAATTGTGGATTTGTTGAATTGAAGATATCTTTAATTATATAGTTGCTCTCTCTAAAAGAATTATTGCTCTCTTCAAATGAATTAAAGATATCATTAATTCAATTGAAGAGAGCAATAATTGAATTAATGCGCGCATCAATTCAATTATTGCTCTCATCAATTGATTTAATACGCGCATTATATCAATTATTGCTCTCTTCAATTGAATTGTAGCGCGCATCAATTCAATTGTTGATATCATTAATTCATTTGAAGAGATCATTAATTGAATTAAAGTGCACATCAATTGAGCTGAAGAATTAATGCTATCATCAATTCAATTAATGCGCGCAATAATTCAAAATTGAAGATATCATTAATTATTTAAAGAGATTTTGAATTCAATTGTTGCGCGCGTCAAATGAATTGATGATATCTTCAAATAATTGAAGATATCTTCAATTATTTGAGTTTATGTTAATTTGGCGCTCCATATGTTTGTACACTGGATGTCGAGAATTGAGGCGTTTCATAAATGAAAGGTGTGAACGTCTGCAGCGAAGTCTGCATACGGATACGTACCGAAAACACCAATCTATCATTAAACACCCATTACAAGAATTGAATGATTTATACATCATTTTTACATCTCGAATTAGGGGGCATATTGACCAATTGAAACACTTTGGGGGTTGCTAAAAGGGGGAAAGGAAAATGGAACGGAAGACGGAACGGAACGGAAAACGAAACTGAATGATTAATGTAGCCAAGATAACACCAAAAAATCGGAAGAAAATACTTCATTATGATTAAAATCAAACTTTTGGGAATTGAATACAAGAATTTTGAAATATCGTCATTGACAGATGTGTTGGCGAGCAGCGAAACCTATGGGTAGCGAATGCAAAGAACACACGTACTTTAAATGCCCCCTTCCCCCGGTGGCAAAACATCATTAACGCACATTTGCAGGGCGGATCCAAGCATTCTGGTTAGGGGGCGTGGCGTGGTATTTTGCCAGAGGCAGGGGGTCTGAGGGCCACCCTAAGGCCTCCAGTGGGTCTAGGAAAAAGCCCTGGTGGGGGCCCAGGGAGCGAAGTCCCCCGGAAGCTCATGAATTTTAAGAGTAAAATTTAACCATATAATTAGCCTTCATAGGCGAAGTTACATCCCCTCTTACAAACAGAAACACACCTTTATCAACACTACTCAAATGAGGCAAAAGTTATCATCAGTAAATTTCTTTCTACTCAAACTTATTTGCTCGTCATTGAGCTGTGATTTGAGTCCATTTATTTGTATTTCTTGGATTTGAATCCCTCCAACATACACCTCATAGTCGGATCCAGGATTTGTGATGGGGGGGGGGGGGAGGGGTCTAGCACTTGATCGATCATTCAGCTATTTTTCACAATCTCCAACCCCACCCATTTCCATCTACATGTACTTTGCTTGTGTTCCTAACATTTTAGGGAGACCTAGAGACAGTTTATACCTGCAAATTGTTTCTCACGTTCTAGTAATTTTTATTCCTATACTCAGATCTGATTTTAAATCTTTAAAAAAGCTGATTTAAAGGTTATTCCCTATAGGCCAGGGGCCTGCGGTAAATGGTGCAAAATCCTTTATTCCGAGCATTTCCTGGCACTTCTTTTTTACTTTTAAATTGTCTATTTCTTAAACAAAACTTTTATGTTACATATAATTTTTAACAATTTTAAGTGATACTTGTATCTGACGAAAATATCGTAAATATACATCAGCGTCTCGTCTTATTCATCTTGGAATTAAATGATGTACTGGTGTTGATAAATTTGAATGATGCTATTGCATGTAAATATCCACCTTTCATATCCTTTCGACGCAAAATCTCGTTAAAATTGAACAACTTAATGTTTTTGGTTAACAGAGGGGGGGTCCCGGACCCTCTGGACCCCCCCCCCCCCCCGACCCGCCCTTACACCATTCCATCACATGTTGCACCTCTTGCCTCAACAGATGTTTCTCGTTTTTTAAATAAGAAAGTAGATTAAAATAATTATAATAGCCAATAAAAAATCAATGCATGACTTCGGGGAGGGAGATAAGGAGTGTCTGCAAAAAATTAAACCAAGGTATGTATAAACAATTCTCAAGAAACGCATACTAGTATTTCTACTGAAAAAAAATTAATCAGCTCGGAATCTCTATACAGTTATTCATTTTCCCTCTTTTTATAGTACGCACTAATTTATAACCTAAACTTGGAAATTTTTAGGGGGTTTGGGGCGTTTTCACCCTGAGAAAACCATTGTCAACCGAGGCGTAGCCGCGGTTGATAATGGTTTCTCGAGGGGTGAAAATTTTCAATGTTACCATCAACTGCATGCAATATTTGTTTTATTATACTGAATGTTATAAAAACAACAAAGCAGAAAGACTTACGTCTGTTGACATTTGATCAATCACTGTCATGCGATATTTCGAATATCGATGCGGGTATTTGCGCTCAAACGACGTCGTCTAATAATCTACGGCGAACCGTACGCGCATAAATTTGACGCAAGTGATAATTTTTATAATATCACCCGTTGTCAAGTACTGTTACCCGTTGCTAGATACTATCACCGTAGAGGGCGTGCTTTATGTTCTCACAGGGTAACAATATGTTTTTCAAATGATTCTCGACCAATCAGATTCGAGTATTTTACATGAAAGTATACTAAATTAAAATTATTGAGTGTAATATGTGGCAATAGAAAAGTTTTTTTCCCATCGAGCGTCAAGACTGATTTGAACTGATCAGCCCTACGCTGGATCAAGTCAATATCTAAGCGTGATAATGTACGGTATATGATAAATGGGTTATTGTTTTTAATCATATACTGTATCGTACATCTGCAAAACATAAGCAGTTAGTTATTTTCGGGGGGGGGGGGGTGGGGGGGGGGGTGGGCATCTTGGTACCCAATTGTAAAAACCTCAAATTCTCATTTTTCAAAAAACAAACGAAGAATCAGGTACGGAAACAATTTTTACTTTACTGGTCAAAAAAGAAGAGGGTCAGAAATCAGGAAAACTCCCAACATATTTTTCGTATAAAAAAACCTTTACTATGGAAAGTTATATATTTTTAGAATCACTAGAATTAAGAAAAACTCCATGTAGATTTCGAATTAGTGCACATAACCTTCGAATTGAAAGAGGAAGATATGAACTTATAAAAACCAATTCTGGCCAGAAGATTTCTTTAGAAAGAAACAAAAGAATATGTTAATTATGTAACCTTAATTGTGTAAAAGATGAATTTCATTTCCTCACTGATTGTCCATTCCATGTTGAAGAGAGAAATATGTTTTTTAATGGTATATACAAGCTCAACAAAATTTTTATCTATTTAACAAATAAGGACAAATTTACTTGGTTGATTATTAATGAAGACAAACCAGTAATTGTCAAATTGAGTGAATATTAGTTCAAACTTTCAGAAAAAGAAGTGATGCTTTAAAACAGCAAAAATCATTATAGTTTATTATTCATATGTTGGTATAATACTGATATTGTCCATTTACTTGTGTATACACATGTTTAGCAATTCATATATGTATGTACTCGTTTCCCCAACATGCTACATCCACATGTAGTTTGCACTCCATGTAACCTGTAGCTACATGTAATGTTGTAAACTTTCTTTCTTTTTTGAAATTTCCTTCTTTATAAATTGTCTTGCTGTTATGCCCTCTGGGCCCAAAATTGGAATAAAACTTATCTTATCTGTAAACATGAAAATGTACATTATATGATAAATATAATACTATGTGCCAAAATCCATTTCAAATGGCATGAATGTATAAACTCTCGAGCCCCATATCAACCCTCGGGCCTTTGACCTACGGGCTGATATGGGGCCACTCGGGCTGATATGATATACAGTGTATCATATGGGTTTTTTTTCTATTGACTGCATGGATATTGATAATTACTATCTATTGGGGTGAAAATGTTTGCTGTGTTACAATATATATGATTAGTAGTTTTTTGTTAAATCTGTAAACAATTTTGCAAACTAAGAAAGTTAACGCTGTTTTTCTTTTTATCTAAAGTTATGATAGCAATGGTTCCTTGACAGTCATTTTAATGAAAATGTTTTGAATGGTAAATCTTGGTCAATAAATTGTTCAGCATCGACTTCAAATTCTGTGCATCATTGGGTTTGAAGTGTTATAAATTATCATAATGTATCATGTTCATTATATCCCCGTAACTAGTCAAGATATAACCATAAAATGTTCAATGCTTTTACAAAACAATATTTCCGTTTCCATTCCATTTTCTGTTCCGCGTTTTACCAAAACCCCAATTAATCCCCACTTCCTTTCACTTTTGATGTCCGTACGAACAAATTTATCGCACTGCTCATTTCGGGGTATGAACAAAAATAGAGTAAAATACACCTTCTTAATCTTACCCATATCCCATGTACAAGAATTTCGATCCATACATGCATGTGTTTCTTGTCTTCCTTCTCAGAAAGGTTTTTTTTTGTCTCATCAACACTTAAGGGAAAAGAGTACCAATTCATTTCCCATAGACCTCAATGTTAACCTTTGGCCCTCTCACTAATTAACTATATCGATTTTAAACAAATGACCGCAAACAATTCAAAGTTCATTCCAAGTGTTGATAAAAAATGACAAAAAATATATAGGGTCCCGTGCCTTTTTATAGGCCATATTTGTACTTTTTTACAACACATAGCAATCTGCAGTAAATTACACACTTCATTTTAAGCACACCCCTACCATGGTAATTTCCTCAGTCATTTCTCGATTTTGTGCGATAATTTTTCATCCTGACAATTAATTTGAACCTCTATAATATTTCTTTCAATTCCAAATAATTTCACTCTTGATATTAGCCAATCAAGCAACACCTAGACATTTATACCTCCGCTCAATCTTGGGGTAAACTGCATCCGGGTTACGCATACGGGGGTTTGGTACTCTCATTTCTTATAGAGTAAGGGGTACAGCTTAAGGTGGGTCGATCCTCATGTGACTTATCAATATTAATGGTTAAAAGCGGAAAAACTGTATTAATTTCCACTCAATATAGTTTAATCTAATCAATAACCAAAGAAAATGTGTATGTTGCCACCCTTTTAAAGATGTCAGACATACAAAAGCAGAAGTATATATCAACATAAAAAATTGCATATTTTCGTTGAACAGAATGATCAAAATTAATAAAAACTTGTTGAAATGACAAATTTTAAATGTCAGCAGTTTAAGAAATCTGACAATTCATAGATATAATATGTCTTACGGCGTGACCGTGCTTGAGGGCGAAACAAAAAGTATTGGCATTAGTATCTATATCCTAAACAAGACAAAAATCAACCCAAAGTTAGCACGAGGACAGAGCTTCATCAAAGCATCCTAATTTTGGACATTTGATTCGCCTATATATTGAACGCTGGAAATATAACGCAATTGATGTAAACAGTACATTGTGATGTCATATTCAGCGTCGTTATTTAGCAAATTTACAAACATAGCGTTTGAACCAGGGTAGACGAGATTCAAAATGGAGGAATACATGTCCACGTACTAATATTCGAATCGACGCCATTGCTACCAAACTTTTCAAGTTCCATACGTATGGTTTAATTTTTCATTATTTTCATATATTTTCCTTTTAAACATGTATATACGTGTTACCGATAGGGAGAGCTCCGCTCTTACGGCCCGAAGGGCAGTAAGATAGCCTAGGTCACGCAAGCCGTTTGACTTCCCACTCAAACATTAATTACGGTAGAATCGTATACAATAGCAATTTCCCATAGCCTGTTGGTACTACTGCCAACACGTCTGACCTATTTGCTAATTTAAGTAAACACTCTTTCTGTAAAGGTTTTAGTGAGAATTCGATTTTTAAATCTGGTAAAACTTTGTTTATCTTCTGTTCGACTGCATCCGTCATCGTTATGCATCAACCCATCAGCTGCTTTATCAGAATTCGGATAAACCTCGTTATGGAGTGTAAATGTTTACCGTAGAATGCTCCTAGACGTTTGTCTCGTAGAACACTGCATTGACAAACGTGTAGGTGACCTAGACTAGCCGTGAGAGGGCTTCGCCCTCTAATAAAAATTAATTGTGGATATTAGGGAAAGCATTGTGTCATAGACATGCAGTAGAGGAAATTCCAGTATAGGAGTTATTGCCCTTGACAACATTTTTAAAATGATAGATAATTGATTATCTATGGAAATTTAAAACTTTTTCAGTATCAAAAGTTTACCAATTTTTTTTTATTTTATTCAGTGAATAAAGTTCTTCTGAAAGATATATTTCAATCATGTGCAAAATTTAAATAGATAAAGATTTGGCAAAAACCTATGACATCACAAGAGGATCGATCAACCTTAATACGGGGTCAAACGGAAACAGAAATGCAATATGACAAAGAATTGATGTTACAATGTCCACAGTACTACTATAAGACATCATGGTTATCTAGAATTGTATATTTGTTTTTACGCTGTTCAATATATCTACTAGTTGAAAAATAAAACACCATACTTAAATTTTAGTCCCTGGGGTAGGGGATCTTCGATCATTCTGAACCCAATGTTTATTCGCTAAGTGTAATACGTTATAAAAGAAAGTTGGAGGAGCGGATCTCAATAAATAAAGAGAGTAACATCACAATTTCTTCACAGTGGTACAGTGGTTGGAGAGGACCACTAATACCCTACTACAAAAATTTCAGTCCCGGGGGTAGGGGTCTTCGATGATTCCGAACCCGATGTTTATTCACTAGGTGTAATGCGTTATGCATAAAAATTGGAGGGACGGATCTCCGTAACTAGAGAGAGTAACACCATCATTTCTTCACAGTGGTGGGAGATGACCACTAATACCCTGCTGCAAAAATTTCAGTGCCCGGGGTAGGGGTCTTCGATGATTCCGAACCCGATCTTTATTTACTAGGTGTAATGCGTTATGCATAAAACTTAGAATGGTGGATCTCCGTAACTAGAGAGATTAACATCACCATTTTTTCACAGTGGTGGGAGAGGACCACTAATACCCTACCACCAAAGTTTCAGTTCCCGGGTTAGGGGTCTTCGATAATTCCGAACCCGATGTTTATTCACTAAGTGTAATGCGTTATGCATAAAAATTGGAGGGACGGATCTCCGTAACTAGAAAGAGTAACATCACCATTTCTTCACAGTGGTGGGGAAGGACCACTAATACCCTACTACAAAAATTTCAGTCCTCAGGGTAAGGGTCTTCGATGATTCCAAATGCGATGTTTAATCACTAAGTGTAATGCATTATGCATAAACATTGGAGGGGCGGATCTCCGTAACTAGAGAGAGTAACACCACCATTCTTCACAGTGGTGGGAAATGACCACTAATACCCTGCTGCAAAAATTTCAGTGCCCGGGGTAGGGGTCTTCGATGATTCCGAACCCGATCTTTATTTACTAGGTGTAATGCGTTATGCATAAAACTTAGAATGGTGGATCTCCGTAACTAGAGAGATTAACATCACCATTTTTTCACAGTGGTGGGAGAGGACCACTAATACCCTACCACCAAAGTTTCAGTTCCCGGGTTAGGAGTCTTCGATAATTCCGAACCCGATGTTTATTCACTAAGTGTAATGCGTTATGCATAAAAATTGGAGGGACGGATCTCCGTAACTAGAAAGAGTAACATCACCATTTCTTCACAGTGGTGGGGAAGGACCACTAATACCCTACTACAAAAATTTCAGTCCTCAGGGTAAGGGTCTTCGATGATTCCAAATCCGATGTTTAATCACTAAGTGTAATGCATTATGCATAAACATTGGAGGGGCGAATCTCCGTAACTAGAGAGAGTAACATCACCATTTCTTCACAGTGGTGGGAGAGGACCACTAATACCCTACTACAAAAATATCAGTCCCCGGGGTAGGGGTCTTTGATGATTCCGAACCCGATGTTTATTCACTAAGTGTTTTGCAATAAGCATGAACATTGGAGGGGTGGATCTCCGTAACTAGAGAGAGTAACATCATCATTTCTTCACAGTGGTGGCAGAGGACCACTAATACCCTACCACCAAAATTTCAGTGCCCGGGGTAGGGGTCTTTGATGATTCCGAATCCGATGTTTATTCACTAAGTGTTATGCATTATGCATAAACATTGGAGGGGCAAATCTCCGTAACTAGAGAGAGTAACATCACCATTTCTTCAAAGTGGTGGGAGAGGACCACTAATACCCTACTACAAAAATTTCATTCCCCGGGGTAGGGGGTCTTCGATGATTCCGAACCCGATGTTTATTCACTAAGTGTAATGCATTATGCATAAACATTGGAGGGGCGGATATCCGTAACTAGACAGGGTAACATCACCATTTCTTCACAGTGGTGGGAGAGGACCACTAATACCCTACTACAAAAATTTCAGTCCCCGGGGTAGGGGTCTTCGATGATTCCGAACCCGATGTTTATTCACTAATTGTAATGCGTTATGCATAAAACTTGGATGGGCGGATCTCCGTAACTAGAGAGAGAAACATCACCATTTCTTCCCAGTAGTGAAAGAGGACCACTAATACCCTACCGTCAAAATTTCAATCCCCAGGGTAGGGGTCTTCGATGATTCCAAACCCGATGTTCATTCATTAGGTGTAATGCGTTATGCATAAAACTTGGAGGGGCGGATCTCCGTAACTAAAGAGAGTAACACCACCATTTCTTCACAGTGGTGGGAAAGGACCACTAATACCCTACTACAAAAATTTCAGTCCCCAGGGTAGGGGTCTTCGATGATTCCGAACCCGATGTTTATTCACTAAGTGTAATGCATTATGCATAAACATTGGAGGGGCGGATCTCCCTAACTAGAGAGAGTAACACCACCATTTCTTCACAGTGGTGGGAAATGACCACTAATACCCTGCTGCAAAAATTTCAGTCCCCGGGGTAGGGGTCTTCGATGATTCCGAACCCGATGTTTATTCACTAGGTGTAATGCGTTATGCATAAAACTTAGAATGGCGGATCTCCGTAACTAGAGAGAGTAACATCACCATTTTTTCACAGTGGTGGGAGAGGACCACTAATACCCTACCACCAAAGTTTCAGTTCCCGGGGTAGGGGTCTTCGATAATTCCGAACCCGATGTTTATTCACTAAGTGTAATGCGTTATGCATAAAAATTGGAGGGACGGATCTCCGTAACTAGAAAGAGTAACATCACCATTTCTTCACAGTGGTGGGGAAGGACCACTAATACCCTACTACAAAAATTTCAGTCCTCAGGGTAAGGGTCTTCGATGATTCCAAATCCGATGTTTAATCACTAAGTGTAATGCATTATGCATAAACATTGGAGGGGCGAATCTCCGTAACTAGAGAGAGTAACATCACCATTTCTTCACAGTGGTGGGGAAGGACCACTAATACCCTACTACAAAAATTTCAGTCCTCAGGGTAAGGGTCTTTGATGGTTCCAAAGCCGATGTTTATTCACTAAGTGTTTTGCATTAAGCATGAACATTGGAGGGGCGGATCTCCGTAACTAGAGAGAGTAACATCACCATTTCTTCACAGTGGTGGGAGAGGACCACTAATACCCTACTACAAAAATTTCAGTCCCCGGGGTAGGGGTCTTCGATGATTCCGAACCCGATGTTTATTCACTAATTCTAATGCGTTATGCATAAAACTTGGAGGGGCGGATCTCCGTAACTAGAGAGAGTAACATCACCATTTCTTCCCAGTATTGGGAGAGGACCATTAATACCCTACCATCAAAAGTTCAATCCCTGGGGTAGGGGTCTTCGATGATTCCGAACCCGATGTTTATTCATTAGGTGTAATGCGTTATGCATAAAACTTGGAGGGGCGTATCTCCGTAACTAAAGAGAGTAACACCACCATTTCTTCACAGTGGTGGGAGAGGACCACTAATACCCTACTACAAAAATTTCAGTCCCCGGGGTAGGGGTCTTCGATGATTCCGAACCCGATGTTTATTCACTAAGTGTAATGCATTATGCATAAACATTGGAGGGGCGGATCTCCGTAACTAGAGAGAGTAACATCACCATTTCTTCACAGTGGTGAGAGAGAACCACTAATACCCTACCATCAGAATTTCAGTCCCCGGGGTAGGGGTCTTCAATAATTCCGAACCCGATGTTTATTCACTAATTGTAATGCGTTATGCATAAAAATTGGAGGGGCGGATCTTCGTAACCAGAGAGAGTAACATCATCATTTCTTCACAGTGGTGGGAGAGGACCACTGATACCCTACTACAAAAAATTCAGTCCTCAGGGTAGGCGTCTTCGATGATTCCGAACCCGATGTTTATTCACTAAGTGTAATGCATTATGCATAAACATTGGAGGGGTGGATCTCCGTAACTAGAGAGAGTAACATCACCATTTCTTCACAGTGGTGGGAGAGGACAACTAATACCCTACTACTAAAATTTCAGTCCCCGGGGTAGAGGTCTTCGATGATTCCGAACCCGATGTTTATTCACTAGGTGTAATGCGTTATGCATAAAAATTGGAGGGGCGGATCTCTGTAACTAGAGAGAGTAACACCACCATTTCTTCACAGTAGTGGGAGAGGACCACTAATACCCTACCACCAAAATTATAGTCCCCTGGGTAGGGGTCTTCGATGATTCCGAACCCGATGTTTATTCACTAATTCTAATGCGTTATACATAAAACTTGGAGGGGCGGATCTCCGTAACTAGAGAGAGTAACATCACCATTTCTTCCCAGTATTGGGAGAGGACCACTAATACCCTACCATCAAAAGTTCAATCCCCGGGGTAGGGGTCTTCGATGATTCCGAACCCGATGTTTATTCATTAGGTGTAATGCGTTATGCATAAAACTTGGAGGGGCGGATCTCCGTAACTAAAGAGAGTAACACCACCATTTCTTCACAGTGGTGGGAGAGGACCACTATTACCCTACTACAAAAATTTCAGTCCCCGGGGTAGGGGTCTTCGATGATTCCGAACCCGATGTTTATTCACTAAGTGTAATGCATTATGCATAAACATTGGAGGGGCGGATCTCCGTAACTAGAGAGAGTAACATCACCATTTCTTCACAGTGGTGAGAGAGAACCACTAATACCCTACCATCAGAATTTCAGTCCCCGGGGTAGGGGTCTTCAATAATTCCGAACCCGATGTTTATTCACTAATTGTAATGCGTTATGCATAAAAATTGGAGGGGTGGATCTCCGTAACCAGAGAGAGTAACATCATCATTTCTTCACAGTGGTGGGAGAGGACCACTGATACCCTACTACAAAAAATTCAGTCCTCAGGGTAGGCGTCTTCGATGATTCCGAACCCGATGTTTATTCACTAAGTGTAATGCATTATGCATAAACATTGGAGGGATGGATCTCCGTAACTAGAGAGAGTAACATCACCATTTCTTCACAGTGGTGGGAGAGGACAACTAATACCCTACTACTAAAATTTCAGTCCCCAGGGTAGAGGTCTTCGATGATTCCGAACCCGATGTTTATTCACTAGGTGTAATGCGTTATGCATAAAAATTGGAGGGACGGATCTCTGTAACTAGAGAGAGTAACACCACCATTTCTTCACAGTAGTGGGAGAGGACCACTAATACCCTACCACCAAAATTATAGTCCCCTGGGTAGGGGTCTTCGATGATTCCGAACCCGATGTTTATTTACTAGGTGTAATGCGTTATGCATAAAACTTGGAGGTGCGGATCTCTGTAACTAGAGAGAGTAACATCATCATTTCTTCACAGTGGTGGGAGAGGACCACTAATACCCTACTACAAAAATTTCAGTCCTCAGGGTAGGCGTTTTCGATGATTCCGAACCCGATGTTTATTCACTAAGTGTAATGCATTATGCATAAACATTGGAGGGGTGGATCTCCGTAACTAGAGAGAGTAACATCACCATTTCTTCACAGTGGTGGGAGAGGACAACTAATACCCTACTACCAAAATTTCAGTACCCGGGGTAGAGGTCTTCAATGATTCCGAACCCGATGTTTATTCACTAGGTGTAATGCGTTATGCATAAAAATTGGAGGGGCGGATCTCCGTAACTAGAGAGAGTAACACCACCATTTCTTCACAGTAGTGGGAGAGGACCACTAATACCCTACCACCAAAATTTCAGTCCCTGGGGTAGGGGTCTTCGATGATTCCGAACCCGATGTTTATTTACTAGGTGTAATGCGTTATGCATAAAACTTGGAGGTGCGGATCTTTGTAACTAGAGAGAGTAACATCATCATTTCTTCACAATGGTGGGAGAGGACCACTAATACCCTACCACCAAAGTTTCAGTCCCTGGGGTAGGGGTCTTCGATAATTCCGAACCCGATGTTTATTCACTAATTGTAATGCGTTATGCATAAAAATTGGATGGGCGGATCTCCGTAACTAGAGAGAGTAACATCACCATTTCTTCACAGTGGTGGGAGAGGACCACTAATATTCTACTACAAAAATTTCAGTCCCCAGGGTAGGGGTCTTCGATGATTCCGAACCCGAAGTTTATTCACTAAGTGTAATGCATTATGCATAAACATTGGAGGGGCGGATCTCCGTAACTAGAGAGAGTAACATCACCATTTCTTCACAGTGATGGGAGAAGACCACTAATACCCTACTACAAAAATTTCAGTCTCCGGGGTAGGGGTCTTCGATGATTCCGAACCCGATGTTTATTCACAAAGTGTAATGCGTTATTTAAAAATGTCTGAGGAGCGAATCTCCATAACTAAAGAGAGTAACATCACCATTTCTTCACAGTAGTGGGAGAGGACCACTAACACCCTACTATAAAAATTTCAGTCCCCTGGGTAGGGGTCTTCGATGATTCCAAACCCGATGTTTATTCAATAAGTGTAATGCGTTATGCATAAAAATTGGAGGGGCGGATCTCCGTAACTAGAGAGATTACCGTGATCATTTCTTCACAGTGTTTGGGGTTGGTAACTGGCACCCCATCCTTATAATTCCAGTGTGGTGTTGTTTTATGCATATAGAAATTTGAATTGCGAACTGCGTTCTGGAATGCAGTTCACTATTGAATTGCGAATAGTGAACTGCGAACTGCGTTCCAAAATCTAATTGCCAATACTTACGTGAGTGTAATTACAGGTGTCGGTTCTACTCTCGTCAGACAAGGGGTTCTGAAGGTTTGACTCCAAAACTGACCACGTTATCAATTCTGTTTATCAATTAAAACAGCAAAAATAGTAATGTCAAGTAGGGATGTCAACGAATATTCGTCGTTAAAATGAAAATAATAGAAAGACAACTCAGGCGAATTGAAGTGGAGAGTTTTGATTCAGAATTATCTCTCTTAAGTTGTGATCCTTAGATCCGCTCGCATATTCGTATAAATGACAACGCCATGGTGGGTTCCCGGCAAGGAGTGCAGCTTAACGATTCTTGAATATCGCCTAAATATCACATTATCCGTTCCCTGGTTTACTCAAAGATAGCGAAAAGTTTTAATAGGACGCAGTTTTCAGAACATTTCTCTGTAATGTGTCAAAAATGCAACATGATCAAATTGATGTTTGAATTTAATATTAACATATTGTATTGATTTTCTAAATATTCAAAAGGCGGGAAAGTGAAAAAAATGCATGAAAACAAAAACTGAAATTACATCTAAGAAAACGATGAAAAAAATAATGTCATTTTCCTTGTACGTAGTAGCATACTTCACTTCATTATAATTGATTAGATTGATTAATTCACTAAATTACCTCGATGCAAATACAAACACCCAAACTCAATTTTAAGTAAGGAAATATCGATTTAAGAAACTTTCTTTATAATAAGTACACGGAAGAGTCTCCATAGTATATGTCATGATACTTTGTACTACAACTGGAGATACAAAACTTACTGATAGTATATTTCATGATACTACAACTGGAGTAGTATATATTATTTCATGATACTTTGAAGTACAAAACTTACTGATAGTATATTTCATGATACTACAACTGGGGATACAAAAATTACTGATACATGTAGTATATTTGAGATACTTTGTACTACAACTGGGGATACAAAAATTACTGATAGTATATTTCATGATACTTTGTTCTACAACTGGGGATACAAAACTTACTGATAGTATATTTCATGATAACTTGTACTACAAATGGAGATACAGAACTTACTGATAGTATATTTCATGATAACTTGTACTACAAATGGGGATACAGGACTTACTGACAGTATATTTCATGATAACTTGTACTACAAATGGAGATACAGGACTTACTGATAGTATATTTCATGATAACTTGTACTACTAATGGAGATACAGAACTTACTGATAGTATATTTCATGATAACTTGTACTACAAATGGAGATACAGAACTTACTGATAGTATATTTCATGATAACTTGTACTACAAATGGAGATACAGAACTTACTGATAGTATATTTCATGATAACTTGTACTACAAATGGAGATACAGAACTTACTGATAGTATATTTCATGATAACTTGTACTACAAATGGGGATACAAAACCTACTGATAGTATATTTCGGGTTACAGGGGTGGGCGGGTTCGGTGTATGAATCTCTGATATAGGCATGTGTCAAGTTTTGTAAAAAAAAAAAAAAAAAATCCTGATAGATGTTTATGAAGTTTGTAATCCGAGGCACTGAGAAAACCCGAGGATCATGAAATTTACAATTTTGGTAGAGGCCTTCCTGCGCTGCATCATTATGCATTTAGTTTTTCTTAAACATGTGCAGTTCTTGAGAATATTTTTGAAAATTGGTTAAGTTTGAGCAGTTTTTGCCCCATCCTAAGGCCCCGGGGTGTAGGAATCCTGAAATTTACAATTTACGTCCCCCTTGCTCCAAAGATGCTTCATACCAAAGGATGAAGTGAAATGGTTATATGAAATGACCCTTAATATAATGTATCAAAATATTTTTTTTTCTTTCATGTTAAAATTTAAAGGATTCAACTAGTCTTATTGACTTTTGCACTTTCAATTTAAATGTTACACGGCGCATGAATTCGCCATAAGTTTAACCTTGGGGTTGCCTCATAACCTTAAATTCCCATAGGAATTTGGCCCCGCTCATACTTTTTCAGATCTGGAAATATATAGACGATATTAGGTACAGTTAAATAACTTAGGCTATGGTTGTATATTATCACAAACTTTTAAATTTCGTAATACGACGTATGGCGATAAACGTAGCCCATATTGCCGATACTTAAAACAAAAATAGCAAAATTTTCACTAGAAACCTCAACCTGTTTGAAGTCGATGACCTACCCGGAATAGCTCGCTCTATACAAAACACGATACACGTGATTCGGCTGTATTGTCCGCTGTTTTAGGAACATAGACACGTCTTCAACGTCATGTACTTTACACAGAGTGTATTCGATACATACGGTATACATGTATATGTAATTATTAACTAAATTTGATAAATTGTATTAGGTTATATACACGTGTAGATATCGTTATCAGAAATAAGTTGACGTTTCTGAATCTAAGTTTCTAAACAAATAATTAAATACATTCTTTGTTTACATTAGAATGCACTAGTATGATTTTACTTTCTTTATTAACATTTTACACATTACAGGTAAATATTTTGTTTATTATTCTACCTGTAATATAATTAACCGAAACATAAAGACTTACGCGTGTCCTAGATATACATGTACTTTAACAGCCCGCGCTTTTTAAATATGAAAAACAGATAATCAAGTTATATTCATAAATAATGATACAAGCCCAGATATTTATGATATACTACAGTATTTTCCTTCAAGGCTAATTCGATCAAGAGCCTGAGAAATTGAGAGGAGGTGTTTTTATTTATCTATTTTTTTTTATTATTTATTTTTTGTGAGCACTTGTGACTTATATTTAACACATCACAATATAGCTGAGGTTTGAACGAAACGTAAGTTGACGGTTAACAGTTCTAATGTAATATCTGTATTTAGTTGAAAATAATGATTTGAATGACAATAAGATCTGTACTGATTTCTGATATCATTCTTTTTTTCATCGGCGATATGTATGACCGAATGTGCTTCTGATAACGTGTTTAAGTACATGTCTCAGCAGTATCATCACCACGAATAAATAGCATGCATTAACATACCGATCACACATGCAGCATACAATAGCATGCATTAACATACCGATCACACATGCAGCATACAATAGCATGCATTAACATACCGATCACACATGCAGCATACAATAGCATGCATTAACATACCGATCACACATGCAGCATACAATAGCATGCATTAACATACCGATCACACATGCAGCATACAATAGCATGCATTAACATACCGATCACACATGCAGCATACAATAGCATGCATTAACATACCGATCACACATGCAGCATACAATAGCATGCATTAACATACCGATCACACATGCAGCCTACAATAGCATGCATTAACATACCGATCACACATGCAGCATACAATAGCATGCATTAACATACCGATCACACATGCAGCATACATGTATTCAGTTAAATGTATGCATAGCTTCCACTTAAAAAATATTAGGATTCTAAAACAATTAAGTCCATGTACATGTAATTTCACGTGAGTTGTAAACGGGGAAAGCACGAGAGCTAGTGAATGTTGTCCTTGTGTTAAGACACGCCCACTTTGTTTATCATTATTCATGAAGGATTACTATGACGAAAACTGTTATAGGGTTTAAAAATCAATTGATATTTCGATATTCCTCGTGACAAAAAGCAAACGGAACTATGAAAACTATTTACAAATCATCGTATGTGGTCTCTATGTATAAAATCTTATTTTGTGCAGTAGAGTTGCTTTTATTGACAACAAAATAGGGGTCCAACTCTAAGTGCTGTTTCACCTCATCCTTTAAAAAGAATTAGTAATCAAGAACAAGAGACTAATGGGCCACATCGTTCACCCGAGTCACCTTGGCCATAGCTAAAGATTTTCCATATATATTTGCATGTAAAACTTTTGTCCCTATTGTGGCCCCAACCTACCCCGGAGACCATGCTTTATACAAACTTGAACCTGCACTATATAAGGAAGTTTTCATGCAATTGTAAACGTCTTTTGCTCGATGGTTCTTTAGAAGAAGATTTTAAAAGATTTTCTCTATATATTAGTATGTAATATTTTGACCCCCTATTATGACCCCATCCTACCCCTGGGGGCCACGATTTGAACAAACTTCAATCTGCACTATGTCAGGAAGCTTTCATGTAAATGTAAACTTTACTGGTCCAGTGATTCTTCAGAAGAAGATTTTTAATTATTGTCCCTATACAAACCCTGTATATTTGGATGTAAAACTTTGATTCCCTATTGTGGCTTCATCCTACTCTCCGGGGCCATGATTTTAATACCCTTGAATCTGCATTATGTTAGGAAGCTTTCATGTAAATCTCGGCTCTTCTGGCCCAGTGATTCTTGAGAAGATTTTTAAATTTTCTCTATTTATTCCCATGTTAAATTTGGTTCCCTATTGTTGTCCCATCCTACCCCTGGGGGTCATGATTTGAAAAAACTAGAATCTGCAAAAAGGTCAAACTTTCAAATATAATTCAACAATAGTATTGATATCATTGTCAAATCAGGTAGCAAGAGACCAATGGGCCACATCGCTCAGCGGAGTCCCCTTGGCCCATATTTAAGGACTCTCTCTATATATATTTGCTTGTAAAACTTTAATCTCTATTGTGGCAATAACCCAATCCCGGGGGCCATGAATTTTCTTGCAAACTTGAATCTGCATTATGTCAGGAAGCATTCTTGTAAATGTAAAATTTACTGGCCCAGTGATTCTTCAGAAGATTTTTTAATGATTTTCCTTATATACTAGAATGCAAAACTTTGATTCCCTATTGTGGTTCCATCCTACCCCCGGGGGCCATGATTTTAACAAACTTGAATCTGCACTATGTCAGGAAGCTTTCATGTAAATTTGTACTTTTCGGTTCTGGAGAATATTTGTTGAAATTTGTAAGATTTTGTTAGCTTCTGTCCCGTTCCTAAAGCCAAAGAGGTACAGGAGGCCTGAAATATACAATTTATGTCCCCCATGTTCCAAAGATGCTTCATATCAAATTCGAAAGGATTAAAATGGTGCTTATTGAGAAGTACTACCTGCTCTTTCTAAAAATATCCATTTAGTTTCAATTTCGTATCAATTGGAATGAGGAACAACACACCAGGTAAATTTAAGGAGGAATAACACACAGAGAAATTTAAGGAGGAATAACACACAGAGAAATTTAAGGAGAAATAACTCACAGAGAAATTTAAGGAGGAATAACACACAGAGGAATTTAAGGAGGAATAACACACAGAGAAATTTAAGGGGGGATAACACACAGTGAAATTTAAGGAGGAACAATACACCAGAGAAATATAAGGAGGAATAACACACAGAGAAATTTAAAGAGGAATAACACACAGTAAAATTTAAGGAGGAATAACACATAGAGAAATTTAAGGAGGAATAACACATCAGAGAAATTTAAGGAGGAATAACACACCTGAGAAATTTAAGGAGGGATAACACACCAGAGAAATTTAAGGAGGAATAACACACAAAGAAGTTTAAGGAGGAATAACACACCAGAGAAATGTAAGGAGGAATAACACACAGAGAAGTTTAAGGAGGAATTTAAGGAGGAATAACACACAGAGAAGTTTAAGGAGGAATTTAAGGAGGAATAACACACCAGAGAAATTTAAGGAGGAATAACACACAGGGAAATTTAAGGAGGAATAACACACCAGAGAAATTTAAGGAGGAACAACACACCAGAGAAGTTTAAGGATGAATAACACAGCGAGAAGTTTAAGGAGGAATAACACATCAGAGAAATTTTAGGAGGGATAACACACTAGAGAAATGTAAGGAGGAATAACACACCAGAGAAATTTAAGAAGGAACAACACGCTATGACAATTCTATATGGATGAAAAGTTAAATATATATAGAGCTGAAAACTTTCAGATTTACTTTACTTAGTCAAAAAATGCAATTTTAACAGAATGTAAACTATAGAAAATTAAAACCCTGCTAGGCAACACATAAGCAGTTAACCCGTTAACCGATGAAGCTAGCCAGCTAGGCAATCGAGTTTAAAAGGAATATGCAAGTTTTGCTGGTAAAAGTTTAACGTGTAACGTGTTTTCAAGATAAAATCCAATAAGAATGTGTTTCCATTTGATGTCAAATTTGACAACCTTTGACGTTATTTCCCATATATGCTTTACATTTTCACAAAAATAAATCAAGTGTTCATTGTCTTCAACATTTTCTTTACAAAATTCACACATGTTTGATTCGGTTTTCTTTATTTTCATGAGAAAAGATTTGTTACATAGAAGATTATTGAGAGGTTTAAAATTAAATTCTGCTACCTTTTTTTCATACATATCTACGATTTTGTTTTTGTAAATGAGACTCCAGGAGGGTTTATTAATACTTAAAGTTCTGCTATAGTAGGATTGATACAGGGGGGTATGAAATTTCCTTTGAACAAAAATGGTATACATCTTTTTCGATGAAATATCAGTTATTTCAAGAGGTTTTTTAATTGATGTAATTTCAAAGATGAGTTTCAAGCGCAGGTTTTGATAGGGTAAATCTTGAAAATTCAAATTTCTTAGCTTTCTAAAAATATTACTCATGATGTTGTATTCGCATAAAATATTTCTTTTTCTCTTAAGATTATCGTAAAACCATTCAATGGGTTTAATACCATTTTCATCAACAATATCAACCACATATCTTAAACCGCTTTGTATCCAATTTTCAAAAAATACACATTTTCCTTTATATTGAAAAAGTTTGTTACACCACAATGGTTGACATAGAACTTCATACAATTTCATATCATTGATGTCCTGGCATCTTTTGCATGAATTGAAAAATATGAATAATTCAGTATAGAAATTGTTGAAATTGCTAATTAGTTCAAAATCATTCATAACTGCAGCATTTGTTTTCAGTATATATTCGATATCAATATTTCTTTCAATACAAAAACTATTTAAAAAATCTTTTAAACTGGCATTGGAGTAATATATCTTCTTCACCCATGCTGCCTTTAATGACTTTATTTTGGATTCAATATCAACTAGATTGATACCTCCTTTAGATATTTTCCCAATCATCGTATTTCTTTTTATTCTGTCCTTTTTGTTCCAAATAAAATGAAAAAAAATTTTACTAAGAAGTTTGATTGTTTGATCTTTTGGATAATCGAGTATAGATGCTGTATATATAAATTTTGATATAGCAAGATTATTGATTAGACACACCTTTCCAAAAATTGTTAATTTTCTTTTTTTCCACGATTCAAAAAGCTTTTCTACATCATCTATCTTTTTTGTCCAGTTATTTTTATAACATAAATGTTTGTCATGCCCGATATGTATACCTAATACCCTTACACATGTGTCATTCACTGTAATACCATCTATATCTGCATATTGACCTTTCAGTGGTCCTAATAAAATGCACTCTGTTTTTGAAAGGTTTGATTTCATACCAGAGAACTTACTAAAAGTATTAATTTCACTAATCGCTGATTTTACAGAAGTAATATCTTTCAAAGGTAATGTACAATCGTCAGCATGTTGTAATGTTTTTACTTCACAATTCATACCTTTCTTTTTTTAAAATCAAATCTTGAGATGAACAATATTCTTCTTATTAATTAACCATTCCACTTCATTCTGATATATTTAATTTCCCTTTTTTTCGTGTTAAATTATTCAGCTGGCACAAGTTAGGACTGCCCCCTCTCTTTTTAAAACCGATGTTACGTGCCTAGCTATCTAACGCCCTCTAAGTCAAAAATAAAATAAATATATAATCTATATTACAACAACTTCATTGGATTTACTAGTTTTTTTTACCACCGTAATACATGTTTATTCAAGCGGACAATCTAGGCATTTTTAAAATAATTTTTTCCATCTTCGATAACAAAATGTATTTAGTCCACGAAAAGCAGAATGGACCCAAAACTCAATGCTTTTATTTGTCATTTTATGGTCCACATTTCTTTGAGCTGGTATAACTCATGATATTTATCAAATTGAAATCATTGCCAATTTATATCATGTGATATTCGTTTGTTCATTTTTAAAGTCAAATGATCCTGAAAGTCTCTTATTTGGTGAACTCGTGCTACTCGTGCTGTGAAACAATGTGCCGACTAACACGTACAGGTGTTTGTGTACGCGGTGTCGAGAATTTAGGTGTGAACGTCTACGGGGAAGTCTGCATACGGATATGTATCAATATCTTGATATATCTATATACAAGAAATAATCCCGATTTACAAACATGTTGAGGTTTCTACTTAGAGATAATTAAAATCCATTTAGCGACACTGTCCACTCAAACATATAAACGTGAAAAATTAATACATAACGAACGTCATACGTTAAGAGTAATTAAGATGAATTGTTTCGAATAGCAAACTCCAACATGTAAACAATTTAAGTAAGTTATCAAATCAGTATGATAATTCTTTAAAGATAGACAGTGAAGGTGCATTTATTAAAATTAAATTACTATTTCAAATTTACAATAATATATATCATTAAATGATATGAATATATACAAGTCGCCGTTTTATACGTTTTAATTTTCACCCACTAATATTTCGCTTAGTATTTATTATCTTTTTTATCACACGAATGTGCACGTTGGCACAAAGGAGACACAGATGTCAGATATCCACTTAGATCCTCCGTGGACTTAAAGGTCTACTTCGCTCAGAAAATTAAGACTTCAGAGGTGCCGACAATTTTATAGGTCCACCGTGTTTTATTTTAAAAAAATTTAGTTTACGAGGTGGATGTTAAAAAAATCCATTTTCTAATTAGTTACTATAATTACTCAAGTTTAACCAAAAATATACAGTTGTCTCTCTTTTTTTTATCGTCAATTGATATCAATTTTAATGGAAATTGATACGAATAGATATAAATGCAACTTGAAAATATAAACTCGTCTTTGAGATAGACGGTAAACCAATACTATTTGCTGTGGTCCTTTCACTGCAAGGAATTTTAATTTTTTATCACGATTTTTCAATTATGTCCAATACAGCGGGAAAAAATTGTAAAGTGTTATGTAGTGGGGAGGGGGGATATATCACAAATTTAAACATCGTGATAGAAAATATACAAGTTTCCTAGTATTTTATTAGTTGTGATTTACAACCAAAATAAGCCCAAAGAATATATATTAACCTATGCGTCCATTTTTTGTGTATTACACTGTGATTCTCATAACGTCAACATCATGACGTTATATAGCTTTTCTGCTGAAAAACAGCACAAAGTTTAAACGACTGTAAAATGAAATTTCGGTGATAAGTGATGTGCAGGATAATCCGTTCAGATATAGATTTTATGTTATCTATATCTGCACGGATTATCCTGCACATCACTTATCACCGAAATTTGTCAAGTATCTAACTGTTATGAAGACCTTTTTTTTTTAATTTGGAAGAATTTTATTATTAGTCTAGTCAATCTAGCTCAAAAATGAGCAAAACCTCAAACTAATTGCAACAGAAATGAAATTTTGATTATTCATGCAAGAAAACACATGCAAACATCATATTAAAAATCGGCTTTTGTATTTCCATGGGAAAATTGGAATTTTGGGGTAAAAGGGTGTATTTTTTCATGAAAATCACTAAAAACTGGAAATTGAAGAAAATGTCCATTTTATGTAACATACAGTAAAAATAAGTTTCATATCTCAAATTTCAACCTGGAAATGTTCGATTAATTTTTTTTTACAGCAGAATATATTCTTTCCTTGACTGTAATTTTTGGGTAAAATCTTGCTTTTTTGAATATAATTGTTAAAGATTGAAATTTTAAGAAGAAAACCCACATTTTGTCATACATTTGAGTTTACGAATAAAAAATTGAAGTTAGGATTTATTTTAAAAACTGCTCAACAAGTAAGATATATAGATTATTGGCAATATATATGAAAAATACCATTTTAGGTAGGAAAGCCTACCTTTATCTAAAACAAAAATAGTGAAAAAATAGAAATGATAGGAAATGACTGTTTTATAGAAGAGATGACATTGATCTTATAAATTTAAAAATAAAACGTCCAAATGCACAACTAAACTTTTCTGCACCAAAAGTTATTTTCCCTTGCCGAATTTTGGGCTGAAATCTTCTTTTTCCAACAAAAATCGTTAAAAACTGGATTTTGGAAGAAAATACTTTTCCCTGTCCATTAGGCATATATGAGTTACCACATGAAGATTTATACATTAAAATAAACTGTTAACACAAAACAAGTGCCCTTTCAAAAATGGTCTGTAAAAGATGACCTAAATGTTTGCAGTTACTCCCCTTACGTCGGAAGTTGGAGGCGCGCTTACCATTCCGGTCCTATGTTTCACATAAATACATGTAGTATTTTAAAACAAACAGTGTATAGTAAAGCTTACGTTACCAAATTCTTTATTAAGCTGAGTTCTAACAGTTTGTACTACATCTATGACGAAACAAGGTTCAGTTTCTTCGATTTTATAAAGAAATCTTTAATACGTGCAATTTGTCAAGTTCTAGAGTTTGGGAAAGAGGGGGGTTGGGGTTATAGCCGTATTTGATGTTTAGTTCTATCCAAATTATTGTGCAATTAATACCGAGAATTTCGGGAGTAATCTGTTTTAAAAACAATGGACACATAGAATTAAAAGCAAAATGAATCAGGCACGCAGCATCGTAAAAAAAAAGGGGGGGGTGAAGATAATTTCACAAAATTGCCTGAAAATTGACAAGTAAATTTTAATCCAAAGTTATAAAAATCCTTGATGATGTATGTGGTGGTGGTGGGGGGGGGGGGGGGGCTAAGGTTGTTCTCTCAGTTCAATTTTACACTTCCACTGTGTACAGTTCACGACAATGCTATTTTTTTTTTAAAAAGAGGAGGGAGGGCAACCAATCTGTCTAAAAATCGACCTCTGTACGTAAAAATTTATCAACTTTGCATGTAATGATAAAAGGTGTAGAGCCATTATTGCTACGTGCCTGATAATTATATAAGTGATAATTTGAGTAACTGCAGTACGGTTCAGTCCATGGTTTTACAAGTACAACGGCTAGTGTCACAATTTGACTTGCATTTACAGCGAAAAACGTTCAAAAGTTTATCTGGTGCGACTTGTAATTTAGTTTTAACGGATACAAGAATTGCTGAAAGCAGTGATAAGCCCCAATTCGAAGGATCCAAATTAATCATTTCTTTAGTCCACTCTATGACTTAAAAAAATCTTGCAGTGCTCCTTTTCTGCAGCTGTAGTTAGTAGTTAGTGGCAATGACTGAACTTATAAAAATGAAATTGTGTTAGTCAATTCTTCACAAAGCAAATCTCCAAAAAGTGTCTCTATGGTATTCCATCGTACAAAGTCGATATGACATCGACACCAGAATATATCTTTTTCTCTATGAAATCCTCATATAGGAAGGTGAAGATAACGAACAGTGATCCATCTCGTAACTCCTATAAGCAATACAAAATAGAGAGGTGGGCAAACACGGACCCCTGGATATACCAGAGGTGGGATCAGGTGCCTATGGGCTATAAGGAGCAAGCACCCCCTGTTTACCGGTTACACCCGCCGTGAGCTCTATATCTTAATAAGGCAAACGGAGTTACCCTTATTCAATATCATTGTGCCAAAAACGGCCGCCTAACAATCAAATGTTGAAACTAATCGAATAACAAGAAAAGAAACGTACGATTATAAATAACACTCTGTATACCTTTTCTACTGTTTATTCACAAATGAAAGTGTACATTAAATCTATTATTTAATTAATATGATTTACATATTATGTAGTATTCAACAGTCGCTTGTCTTTTTCCTTTTTCCACTAAAGTGTAATTGATGTCGGATGACAGAAACTTGCGGGAGTTTTTATTCCCCTCCCCCTAACTAATTGAATTTAAATTTTCATCCGACATTGATTTCGTCCCTTAGGGCAATTATGTTTATTTCAGAGTTCGCTGCTATTTCTGTGCTTTATATATAGACATTTCAAACACAATGTTCATTTTGTATGATCCTCCAAAATTTACGATAAATAACTGTATCCCATTTCCATTCTCAATGATCGTATGCCAGCGTGGCGAGAATTCCATCGTCATCGAAAAAAAGTTTTGTCTTGAATAGATGGCCGGGCGGTCTAGCGCGCTGTTCGCATGCTGCTAGGAGATGTGGTTCCGCAGGTCGTGAGCCCAAGACTAATTAGAAAGACTAACTACTCGATTTTTACATCAAATCATGATATTATGCGCAAGTGTTTACTTACATTGATTTTTATTATTTATATTATCAATGTTTTATTATCATTATTATTACCCATGAATGACTCCCCAAACCTGAATTTGAAAAAGAAGAGCAAAAATACTTTACTTACTTAGTTTTATAAAAGTTTTTTAATACAAAACGCTTGTTCAAATGATGAAGATACAAAATAACTGAAATTTTTAACCCGAATGGCTTTCCATACTTTCTTTTTTAACAACCGTAATTCCCCCTTGTAACTTGACACTAATTCTTTAGGATTTCATTTATAATTGATTATTCATAACTTCTAAAGTAAATATTGTGTTTTATAATTAAAATTAATTCAGTAGAGGGTCAAACAAAATATTTTGAAGCTATATTCGCGAAAGTTCCCCGGGAATGGAAGTCGGCAAAGAATATGAGACGCTGAGCAATATTGTATGTATATAGAAGGTCTTAAAATCACCTTTTTAATACAACTGTTAAGCTGTTTAATCGCGTTGTTTATTACATGCACTTTAGATCGTCGTGTATAACTTTATTCCGATGACTTTCACAGTTAAGTTACTCCCCTTTACGTGTACGGCGTGCCGTAAACACCACAAAATATCAATGGTTTACTAAAACATTTAAGTCTAAATTTTAAATATTTCCCATTGTCCGATTTTGTCCGATTTTTTGTATGTTGTTAATCACGCTTTTGTTTATTAAATTCCGTCGAGTTTGTTTCTGTTGCAATTACTTTGAGGTGATTTGCTAGATTGACTAGACTATATCATAATATAGTTATATGATGTATCTATTAAGACGGGATATTTTTTTTCAAGATTTAAGATATACAATGGAAAATAGTAGATCTTAAAGTCACTGTTCATGAAATATACACTACACTCTCGTAAATCCACCCACCATACGACAGAGATCGAATTGAATCGGGCTCGCTAGTCATTTGTTCCAAGTTAGTCAGAGTGGAAGTTTTGAAGAGATTTATAAATAGCTAACATATAATACAACAAAGTGAATGTTCCCTTTACGGTGGACTACTTTACAAAGGGATTTGGGAATAACATTGTACATCCATCATTCATGTACAGATAGACACGTGTGAGAAATAATCATACAGTAAAGGCAAGCCATAAATTTACTAGTTTTCAAAGGGAAGAAACACCTATAGCCTTACATTTTTATCATTTTAAACGTCTAAAAGCATCCTGTCTAGAAAAAATTTGATCACGACGCAAAGCTCGTCGGTAAAAATTCCATATATATTCACAAACAGCTAACAGTCGGCCATGATTTTTGCTTGCGTAGGTACTTACGTAAGGGTTCGACCTGACGTTGTGTTTCTACTAGTTAGTAGAAAACTTGCGTAAATTCTAATCTTACGCCATTTGATGAAACGGACTTACGTAAAATATTTAGTCTAGTCAGAAAGTTACGCCAAACTAAGCTTACGCAACTAGTTACGATGTTTGATGAAACGGCGTCCTAGATTGACCGGGATACGTTGAACTCTGGGAGGCATTACCTCTAAATTGCGTTATTTGTGCAAGGTTAACTGAAATTTAATTTGAACTTATGTTGAATGTATATTGATAAAATGGCGAAATGGAAAAAAAATTCTAAATTCGCCGACAAACTAGATCACCAAGGTCTAGATCAAATCAAATTTCTTACATCCCGGAAGTAAAACAAAAGAGATCTAGATATTCATTCCGTGCATATCTATGTTTTCTTGTGTAATTTTGATATGCACGTCTTTAAGACACGTCATTGCTGTTATCCAAATAAAAATGAAAACAATATTTACACAGCAGGTAGTCATTATCAGCCGTGGTAGCTCCGTGGTAAGCTCCGTGGTAGAGCGGTGACTTCTTAACCGGGAGATTGTGAGTTCGAGCCCCACACGTGCCATGACCATATCGAGAAATAGATATAAATAGATAGATAGATTAGATATATAGATATGGATTACCGAAACAGGACACTGGGGTGACAGCAAGTCCAACACAAAGTATCTTCAGTAAAATCTCCATTTTCTTGATCCCACTAAAACGCAAAGCACGCACAACAAAAAATTACAGTAGTGAGAAACATCTCAGAAGCATGTACACGGAAGTAAAAAAAAAACATCTCAGAAGCATGTACACGGAAGTAGAAAACATCTCAGAAGCATGTACACGGAAGTAAAAAAAAAACATCTCAGAAGCATGTACACGGAAGTAAAAAAAAAAACCATTGCAAATTTCTGTGACAAGAACCGCAAGGTTCCACAGAGCGCGTTTGTATAGTAAAATCAAAGTACTGAAAGTAAGAATAGTCCCTGGTTCAACATTTATCTAACAACAACACATTGTATTGGTTATTTGTTTCTTAGCTTTACGTCCCGTCAATAATTGTTCACTCATATTGAGACAACATTGGTTGTAGTTGAAGTAACATAAATTTAGACCTATGCTAAGCGTTTAAGGTTGTAGCAATATGGGTTCTTTGAGTTGCCATGCAAACGACCGCCGCAACAAAAGAATTCCGTTTTCCAAGTCGATTGAAAAAGTGATCATACGCAGAACAAGCTCGGGCATATCGAATCAGTTGAGAGCTAGAAACACCATATGTAAGTGAGAGTGGAATATCGTCTCATGAATATAGAAAGTTGACGATGGAGAATCTGAAATCATTCCGTTTATCATAAAGATGAGTCGAGTTGTTAGTTTGCCGTCAATATCTATTTTTCAATCAAATGTCTAAGTATGAAGCAAAAATGTGAAATGTGACCTGCATTATGTCATTTGGCACTATGGTGATATATTAAAATTTTTGTATTCAATATTTTCTAGTACTTTTATCAGTAACGTTTCAGATTCCGATAGAGTTTATACCGAGGTTTTGTTTTAGAAACCAATAAACAAACCAATCCGTACATATTGTTTATATTTGAAATTTAATAAATGTTATTGAAAAGATTAAAACATCACCTTAGTATTTAATTTGTTCATGTATCTTATTGATAAACGGGGAATATCAAAGTGGAGATGATCTCAAAATTAGTTCGAACCCGAGGATCATGAAATTTACAAGTTTGGTAGAGGCCTTCTTGCTTTACATCATCATGCAGTTAGTTTTTATTAAACTTGTGCAGTTCTAGAGAAAAAGTTTGAAAATTTGTCAATTTTGAGCAGTTTTTGCCCCCCACCCTAAGGCCTAGGGGGTGCAGAAATCCTGAAATTTACATTTTACATCCCTTTTGCTCCAGAGATGCTTCATACCAAAGTATGAAGTGAACTGATATATGAAATGACCCTCAAAATATCTATAAAAAAATAAAATCTTACAATTTACAGGATTCAACTAGTCTTATTGACATTTGCACTTTCATGATTTAAATGTTACCCGGCGCATAACTTCGCCACAAACGGTATATAACTCTGGGTTTAAGCTTGGGTTTCCTCATTAGCTGAAATTCACAGAGGAATTGGGCCCTGTCCATACTTTTACAGATCTGGGAATATATGGACGATATTAGGTACAGTTAAATAACGTAGACTATGGTTGTATATTATCATAAACTTTGAAATTTCGTAATACAAAGTATGGCGATAAACGCAGCCCATATCACAGGCACCTGAAGTGTGGATATTACTCCCCCCCCCCCTTTCATATTTTTTTTTTTTGGTGGCAATAATTTCTCTGAAATGTATGAATTCCCAGTCTATCTCATTCCTCTTTCGATTCATGTAATCGTTTCACGCTTTTTGTAAGCTTTAGAGATTGGCCTTCTACCGGTATAATAAAATACACAAGGTAAGAAACAAAATTTGTAAACAAACAGGGGGTCACCGTTTCGGGGCACATTTTCCAAGTAATTACAGCGTTACCTACGGAATTTTGGCGAGCGGCAGGTCGGGGAGATGTCATACTACAAGTCTCTTCAACTCAAAACCCATCTCATCTCTTTTACTTGACACAATCTTGCGTGCATTGATCGGACAGGGCTTCATCTCTTCCACTGGCAGCCAAAAAGGAGATCATATGCTACGAATTTATAACGTGTCGTGTGATTGTTCTGCGAATAATCCCGAGACCCTTCGGATGATTCCGAGACTAAGCAATGTCTTACTTCAGGTGCCTGTGCCCATATCGCCGATATTTAAAAAAAAAGAATACCAAAAATTTCAGTAGAAGTAACCTGTTTGAACTCGATGACCTACCCGGAATAGCTCGCTCTATACAAAAGACGATATCACGTGATTCGGATGTATTGTCCGCTGTTATAGGAACATAGACACGCCTCCAGCGTCATGTACTTTACACAGAGTGTATTTGATACATACGGTATACATGTATATGTAATCTATCAAATAAATTTGATAATTTGTATTAAGTTATATTTACGTGTAGATATCGTTATCAGAAATAAGCTGACGTTTCTGAATCTAATTTTCTAAACAAATAAAATATTTTCTTTGTTTACATTACATGCTAAGTAGAATGCACTAGTGCGATTTTACTTTCTTTATTAACATTTTACACATTACAGGTAGATCTTTTGGTTTATTATTCTACCTCTATACACATTACAGGTAAATCTTTTGGTTTATTATTCTACCTGTAATATAATTAACCGAAACATAAAGACTTACACGTGTATTACATATACATGTACTTTCACAGCCCGTGCTTTTTAAATATGAAAAACAGATAATCAAGGCATATTTACAAATAATGATACGAGCCCAGCTATTTATGATAAATTTCGCTTCAAGTCAAATTCGATCGAGAGCCTGAGAAAAGTAGAGGTGTCTTTATTTTTTTATTTATCGATTTATTTATTGTGGGCACTTGAGGCTTATATTTAGTACATCACAATACAACTGAGGGTTTGAACGAAACGTATGTTGACGGTTAACAGTTCTAATGTAATATCCGTATTTAGTTGAAAATAACGATTTGAATGACAATAATATCTGTACTGATTTCTGATCTCATTTTTTTTTCAGCGGCGATATGTATGACCGAATGTGCTTTTGATAACGTGTTTAGGTCTTAGTAGTATCATCACAACGAATGAATAGCGTGGATTAAAATACCGATCACACATGCAGCATATATGTATTCAGTTAAATTTATGCATTGTTTTCACTTAAAAATTATTAGGATCCTAAAACAAGTAAATACATGTGCATGTAATGTTACGTGAGTTGCAAACGGGAAAAGCACGAGAGCTAGTGAATGTTGTCCTTGTGTTAAGACACGCCCACTTTGTTTATCATTATTCATGAAGGATGACTATGACGAAAACCGTTATAGGCCTTTAAAATCAATTGATATTTCGATATTCCTCGTGACAAAATACAAAGGGAACTATCAAAACTATGGCCCCTATGTATAAAATCTTAAATTTTGTACAGTAGAATTGCTTTTATTGACCACAAAATAGTGGTCCAACTCTAAGTGCTGTTTCACCTCATCCTTTAAAAAGAATTGGAATGGTAGTAATCAAGAACAAGAGTTCCATGGGCCACATCGCTCACCCGAGTCACCCTTGCCATAGCTAAAGATTTTCCATATAAAGGACACGAGCCACGAACACCCTGTAATGGCCTATGCTTGGGGTGAAATCTAAAGTGTCTTTTGCTGATATTTTCTATCCTTGATTTCCATGTATACCATTTACCCAAATCACATGTCACCTGAATTTGTGAAACCGGATGTTGATTACTTGTAATTAAACGTCAAACCCATACATGTATTTGATTTTTTCCCGGATTTTACCACCTCTTTTTTCACTTTGAAGCAATAATTTTTATATTGCGTATGTTTCGCTCTAAGATTTAATTCGATTGAATAAAAATTGGTAATAAAAGGTATTCTTTCCAATGAAAAAAACCTCGCAGCGACGTTCTACTTGCTATCGAAAAATAACTTTTTTGAAATATCGCGAGAGGAAGAGGAATAGTCGTCTGAACAGCTGACATCAGTATATGCGATGCATTGTGATTACTGCGGATACAGGTGCCAATTAAAATGCTTCATTATGTTGATTCCTAAAAATTAGATACGCGAGTATTACAGAATTTCTATTCTACAGCAAGTATTACCAATTATATCGCCGGGAGTTAACATTTTCAACCAAATCTTTTAAAAGTTTTGCACCTCGAATCAGTACGCTACGCGGGGTTATCACTAGGCCGACCACTCATCGGGTCAGTGATATATCTAAGTGCATATTAATTGGAAGTACGGGAATAGTAATAAAAACTTCTTGTACATTCCACTTTTATTTGAAAATGATAAGTAATCTTTCTGATTTTGTCTGGGGAAAACACAACATACAATATCCCTCACACATAATCTTGCTCATTTGCATAAAGTGTCTCCAGTCATTCAGCTATTCTAATATATTTCCAGTTAATATATTCCCGCACATGAGTTTAATCATACATCTTCCTTGCTTACATACGTTTGTTTTGTCAAACTGAAATACGAGTCAAAATTGTTACATATAGTGTTGTAGTATCTGGGGAGTCGTCCCCAGTACGACCTGTTTGGCAGACAGCTTCCGGAGCCCGGATGACAGTTCCCGCCAAGAGGCATCTTTGAACTACAGCTTGAAGAAGCTAGACGTAGAGAATAGACGAACACACGAATAACGACGAATAGTAAAAAGGCCATACAGCGTTATGCATAGGTAAGTCTGTGGGTAACTCACGGGATTACTGGGTCACACTAACACCCTAATTACTTTATTGGCGCCCAACTCGAGGCCACAGGCTTATCGGTGATTTGACAGTTTGTTGTTTTTTCACACCACGCTGGTCAGCCGCCATATTGGCGGGAAGTCTCAGTTTAACTTGGAATTTTTTTTTTTCACTTTGAATTAAATTAAGATTTTTGTGATTATTTTAGGATTTAATATTTAATTACAGAATCAATTTAGATTATTGACATTTGCATTTTTGTATATTTGTGCATTGTTGTGTATTATGGATACATCTTTTGATGAAGCGCTGTCTGGATTGGGCTTACGAGCCCACCCAGACACCCCCGCGTTCACGCGTCGTGGCCCTACGCTGTCGCAGTTAGCTTCAGGTAGAGTTGATAACCCATGGGGTTATGGGGGGGCTTATGACGGTATGTCAGGTCCCGGGTTAGAGCCATATTCCCAAGGTGGATCCTTGGTTGGCGGCGATCCCTTTGTCACGCCGTCCTTGCCTTCCTGTTTGAGGGAGGGGGGTGGTAGGTTGAGGGGTGCCCCAGGAGGGGGAGTGAGGTTCTCGGACACTCTACTTGGTTCTAGGGAGGGGGACAGCCCAGAATGGGGTATACGGCGTAGGTGGAACTCAGCAGAGAATCTAATTGGCCTAGATTCACCCAGAAAAGGTTCTGGACTCGACACTTCGTGGTCTAGGGATAGGAATAGGTGGGAGGAGGATTTCTTGTCCCCCATGGGGGGGTCAGTTATTCCTAATGTCTCGGCAAGGCCCACACCGGGTAGGGGGGGATGGTTTCGACTATGGATTTAGTTCAGGGACTTTCCCGGAACATCATACCCCCTCCCTGCATCCCTATGCTCCAGGGTCACGGAGGTTTTCGGCCCCACTCCCTCGATCGTGGGCCGATGATCAGGCAGTAGGCCAGCTTAGTCAGAGTTTACCTCTGGGGGGCTTAGGTTCACGCTCACAGCGTCCCACTCCCAGACAGGATCCCCCAGTCGCCCCTTTTTCGGAGCCAGGGATTTCCTATGGGAATTATCACCCCCCACAGGCCAGCCAAAGCTATGACCTACTCACAGGGTCCCCACCCCCACATGCCCATCCTTCACATGTGCAAGACCCTTGGGCTGGGGGGAATACTCCCCATCCCCAGTATTCGGTACCCCCTAGGCTTGGCGGTTACGCTAGCACACCTATGCCCTACCCTACAATGATGACTCCATCCTATCAACAGGGACCCTCCGCTTATCCTGGCACCACGGCCTGTGGGTTAGGGGACGAGGGGGGTAGAGTAGCTCACGTTCGGCCCCAGTTAGGTGTTCCCGACACACATACCCCTTTCCTTGGACCGTTGGCCCAGGGGCCCGCTCCGGTGCCCCACCTCCCCACGCCCGCCCCTCAGTACCCTAGGTCTGGGGGATACGCGACGGGCACTGGAAGACACGCGCCTAAGTACAAGGATTTGCGGTACGATGGGAAAAGTAGCTGGAAGTCCTTCCTGCACAAATTCACTCGCTTGGCCCGTAGCCAACAGTGGACCGAGCCTGAACAGCATGACCAATTCTGCTTCTCCCTGGAAGGGACCGCCAGTGATTACTACACCCTGTTGCTGGACACTGATCGCAACCTCTCATTGACCGACATCCTGAGGAGATTTGAGAAACGTTTTGGATCCTCAGCGCCAGACCTGTCACACAAGCTGAACTTCCAGTCAGCGTCCCAGAATGCAGGCGAGTCTTTGAGACATTGGGCAGATAGGGTGCTTACCCTGGCCACACAAGCCTTCCCATCCGTGCCAGATGTTCATACTCACGCCATTCCGCGGCTGTGTTATGGTGCCGAGGACCGGGACGCAGGACTCTATGCCCTGGACGGCCAGCCCAAGACGGTTGAGGAAGCTGTTGATCGGATGCAGTATTACCAGCATTCGAGGCAGACTAAGTCGTCGAAGCCTAGGCGGGATGTGAGGCAGGTAGCCCAGGAGGAAGCCCCCGATTCTGACAAGGAACTCAGGGAGATGCGCCAGCGCCTTCAGGAGATAGAGAAGGAACTCCGAGGGCGGACCCCCTCTCCTCGGAGACCTTCATCGCCACCTTTGAGCGGAAATCGGAAGTCAGTAGGTTGCTACAAATGCGGGGCCATGGGGCACTTCAAGAGGGAATGCCCGGAGCTGAAGGGGAAAACTGAGGCGAACCAGGGTCAAGGGGCCAAGGCCAAGCCTAAGGACGGCCACGAGACGCAGCAACGTTCGTCAGAACCACGGGGGCGGGGAACCAAGACCCGCCAGTCACAATTTAGTGGAGGGCCTACTCAGTGGGAAGTCAGGGTGCTGACTCCAGAGCGCTCCACAGTTAGGCCAGGGCCGTGCGACGCTCGCACGGGGACAAGTCGGTTTGCAGGAGGACACAGGCAGGCGCCTTCCTGCATGCGCCGCTCCAGGAAGGGCACACTCCAAGTGCGGTTCAAGGAGGCATCCGAGGAGGAGGAGGAGGAGGAATCCGATGACTGGGTCATAGGGTGGGAGGAGGACAAATACGAGCCCTCTCCCAAGGATATGTTGTCGGGATTCAGGCTCCCTGAGGATATCGTGGTGCCGGAACTGCCCAGGTTTGGGGCAGAGAACCAGGGGGATGGGGAGGAATTTCCGGAGGATTCGGAGGACTTGCCGGATCAGGAGCCCTCGCTCATTCAGGAGGAGCAGGCCGGCGCGTATCTCGCGCCCAGGCCTAGTGAGTGCCCGGAGCCAGTTAAGGCGCAGGTTCAGCCCATGGAGGAATGTGGGTTGGGGGTGGTCAGTGGCCAGGCAGAGGACGGGACCGGGGATATGCCATGCCGGCATACGGGAGAAGCCCATGAAGAGTTGCCTGTGCCTATAGGACAGATACGCCCAACCACCGGATTCAAGGTCGAAATGGTAGTCCAGGGAGTCAGACTACAGGCAGTGGTAGACACTGGGGCGGAGGTGAGTGTGCTGTCCACCCGGGTCCACGAGGAGCTCGACCCCAAGCCTCCCATCAAGCAGCATGTGACCTTGGTTCAGGCAGGGGAAAACGCTCGGATGAGGGGCTTCGTCATTGGCCCTGTGGCAGTTTGCCTGGGAGACACAGAACACAACGTCGACCTGTATGTGGCTCCCCTGCAGGACCAAATGCTGCTAGGTATGGAGTTTTTGCATCAGCAGAAGGCTCACTTAGACCTGGAGCATGACACCATGACCTTGGGAAAGGAGAAGGTCCCTATGACGTTCGGACGCCCAGGAGGGGGACAGGAGGCTCAGGTTTCGATAACAAAGTCTATCAGGGTCCCAGCTGCCTCAGTCGTCTTATGCCCTTGTCATTTGGATAAGGAGTTGGAAGACTTCGTAGTCAGCCCTCAGATCACACGACTCTCGAACCTACTACTGGTGCCGCACACTTATCACACTGGGGGGAAGTCAACAGTGACCTGCATTATCAACGCCTCGGACGAGGATGTGTCCATCCCAGAGGGCAGTGTGATAGGTTCAGCCTCGGAGGCCGGATTTCGGACGCCGACTCCGGACATAGTCCGGAATGTTTGCAGTGTGGCTGATCCCCACACTGATTCGGGGGCTGAGGTCCCCGAACACTTGAAGGACCTCCTTGATCGCTCGTCCAAGGAACTGACCCCGGAGGAGCGACGAATGCTCGCAGACCTGCTCAACGAATTTCAGGACGTATTTGCTACGGGGGAATTCGACTTTGGTAATTTCACGGCTCTGGAGCATGAGATCGACACAGGCGAGGCTCGTCCAGTTAAGGAGAGGATGAGGCGCACCCCGCTGTTCTTCGTGGACGAAGAGGAAGCACATCTTAAGAAGATGTTGGATGCAGGTGTGATCCAGCCCTCGGTGTCAGAGTGGGCCTCCGCCCCTGTGCTGATCAGGAAGAAGGACGGGCAAGTTCGGTGGTGCCTAGACTACCGTAAACTCAACGACGTGACCCGGAAGGACGTATTCCCATTGCCCCTCATTGACGAGTGTCTAGACACTTTAACTGGCAATGTGTGGTTCTCGAAGCTCGATGCCAACTCAGCTTTTCACCAAATCAAGATCAGCCCTAAGGACAGGAAGAAGACCGCCTTTGTCACGAAGTACGGGCTCTTCGAGTTTGTTCGTATGGGATTCGGATTGTGCAATGCGCCGGCGACTTTTTCCCGTGCCATGAGCCTGGTGTTAAGGGGACTCACATGGAGTATAGTCCTGGCCTTCCTGGATGACGCCTTAGTCCTCGGTAAAGACTTTCAAGGTCATTTGGACAACTTGAAAGCGGTATTCCGGAGATTCCGGGAGTTCGACCTGAAATTCAAGCCCATGAAGTGTGAGCTGTTCCAGACTAAGGTTGAATTCTTGGGGCGCCAAGTGAGCGGAAAGGGTATTGAGATGGGGGACACTTACATCGTAGCAGTGAGGGAGTGGGCTCCCCCAACCAATGTTAAGGAGGTAGAAAGGTTCCTGGGGTTTGCGAACTACCATCGGACCTTCATAGCTGGGTATGCCCAGTTAGCGTGCCCGCTTTATCAGGTGACAGGGAAAAAACCCTTTGAATGGGGTCACGAGCAGCGGTCAGCATTCGACGCTTTGAAGAAAGAACTCACTAGTCCGCCTACACTGGCCATGCCTATAGCAGAGGGTATGTTTGTATTGGATACGGACGCGTCAGGGGAGGCCATAGGGGCTGAGCTCAGCCAAATTCAGGACGGGGTTGAGAAACCTATAGCTTATGGGAGCCTTGGCCTGAATAGAGACCAAAGGAAGTATTGCACTACACGTCGGGAGCTACTGGCGGTTGTGAGGTTCACTCGCATGTACCGCCATTACCTCCTGGGAAGGAGATTCAGGGTCCGGACAGACCACCATAGTCTCATTTGGCTGCTGAACTTCAAATCCCCTCAGGATCAGCTGGCCCGCTGGCTAGAGGAACTTAGCCAGTATAATATGGAAATACAGCACCGCCCAGGCCGGCGCCATATCAACGCTGATGCCCTATCCAGATTCCCACACTCATCTTGTGCCTCTGGCGCCGCTTTTGCTATTCATCCCAGCGACCTGCCCTGCGGAGGTTGCCTGAAGTGCACGAAGGCTCACCAGTCATGGAACACCTTTGTGGAGGAAGTGGATGACGTGGCTCCACTCGCCCGCCCGGGTACTTGGACTTACTTAGAAGAGCCTTCGTCGGACGAGGAAATTGACTTGGCTGAGGACTCGGCTATCAACTTGGCCCAGTGCAAGCCCGGAGTCGTTCCGGAGGGCCACAGCCCTGTGATCAGTGAGGCGGCTTGGAACTATGTCTCCCGAGAAATTCTCGGGCCACCCAGCCAGATAGTGGACCTTGAGAGTGACGACACGGCATCTGGTCCGTTCAGAACCCAGGTACGGCTGCTCACCAGTCCTCAGATACCAGCTGTTGTTAGGACACTTACAGATACCGGCAGTGGTTCCCTGTCCCTCGTAGGCATGACCGCAGACGAGATGATGCAGAGCCAACAGCAGGATGCGGACTTGAAGCTCTTTGGCCAATGGCTGTCAACTGATGGAGAGCCGGCGGAGGGAGAGCTGTTCCTAGCAAGCCCGGCTTTGAAAAATTACTGGATTGACAGGGAATTTTTCATGAAGGATGAGGACCAAGTCCTTTGGAAGTTGGTGGGGGAGGGAGAGTCGAGGAGTCGGCTATTGGTAGTCCCCCGGGAATTGAGGGAAGAAGTTCTCAGTCTGTGCCACGACGTCCCTGCCTCAGGCCATCAGGGAATCAGCAGGACTAAAGCCCGCCTTAGGGAGCGCTTTTTCTGGTATGGCATGATGAGGGAAGTAGAGGGCTTTGTAAGCACTTGTGGGCCCTGCAGCAGGAACAAGCATCCCCAGCGACACGCGCGAGCAGAGATGATAAAGTATCATGCAGGAGCTCCCATGGAGAGAGTGGACTTGGACTTCCTGGGCCCACTGCCCAGGACTGACAGTGGCAACGAATACGTGCTTGTGATGGTGGATCAATTCACTAAGTGGGTCGAGTGTGTACCACTTCCCTCCCAGACAGCTGAAGTGACCGCCTCAGCAGCAGTGAACCAGTTCTTTGCCAGGTTTGGCTGCCCGTTCCAGGTATTTACTGACCAAGGGCGCAACTTCGAGAGCAAGCTCTTTGCAGCAGTCTGTGAGCTACTGAAAATCCATAAGGCACGAACAACCCCTTACCGACCCTCGGCCAATGGCCAAGTAGAGCGGTACAATCGGACGTTAATGGATGCTGTCAGGTGCTACATAGACAAGGCTCAGAACAGCTGGGACATACACTTGGCCCAGATAGCAGGCGCCCTGAGGTCGTCTGTGAATCGTAGCACAGGGTTTACGGCTAACAAGTTGATGTTAGGTCGGGAGACCAACACCCCGGCAGACCTGATGTATGCTCCCCCCATACGAGGCGAGGACCTAGACTTAGAGGACTATGTGGTGAACCTGGAGAAGTCCATCCAGGCCGCCCACGAGATCGCCCGAGCCCGACTTCGGACTACAGAGGAGCGCATGAAGCGTGATTACGACCTTAGGGTCAGGTTTCGAGCCTATCAGGAGGGGGATACAGTCTATGTCCTGGACACAGCCACCGTGAAGGGGAAATGCCGTAAGCTCAGCCCCTCATGGAAGGGTCCAGGGCTGGTGGTCCAGAAGCTCAGTGCCCACCTCTACCGAGTAAGGACCAAGACGACGGTTATGCTGGTCAACCATGACCGCATGAAAAAGTGCGAGGACCGTGACTTACCTCGCTGGCTTGCCAATGCCCGGGAGAGGTACTTAGCTGAGAAGGGCTCATGTCAGGCCATAGACGAAGGGGTTCATGCCAAAACCCCTACCGGGGCTGTGTCAGAGCTGGAAGGCATCCCGAGGACACAGGACCCGGCAAGTCTCCAGGATCCAGAGGTTGCACAGGTTCCCCCGGAGAAACCAATCCCTACACCGAAGCGCAGACGGGGAAGACCGCGTAAACATCGCGCGCCGTCACCGGCTCCCCCGAGTGCCCCCTCGGGGAAAACGCGCTATTGCCTCTGCCGCCAGGCGGACGATGGCAAACTTATGATACAGTGTGATAGGTGTGAGGAGTGGTTTCATGGGAAGTGTGTGGGAGTGACTCTGGAAGATGCAGAGAGGTTAGATAATTATGTGTGCTCCCCTTGCTCCTGTAAGGGTACGGGTGGCTCACACCTTCTTCTTTCTCTTTGCAGGAAACAACGTGACGCTGAATCAGAGGGGGGTTCCCCCCCCAGGAGCTGGAGGAGGGAGCGGGCACGCTCCCAGAGGGACGACTCCTCGTCCCAGAGCGGGAGGAGGCGGAGGGCCACTCCGCCACCCCGCAGGCCCAGCCCAGTAAAGATCCGGGAGGACTTTGGGGACCCCAGGGATGCGGGGGCTCCCAATCGCCCTAGCCCCCACAGCAGTCGGGACTCGGAGTGCCCCCTGCTGTGTGGGGTAGCTACCCGGAAGCTCCGGTAGCATGTCACGCTGACCCATTTGCCGCCGGTCTTCCGGCGTGGCGTCCCCCCCTCCCGGGAGGTCTCGTCCATCCGGGAGAGGGTCCTGAAGTGGTTGGCCAGGACCCTCCTCGGCCCAGGTGCCACTCTGTCCGAGTTGGCATCCTCCTTACGGGCCGAGGAGGTGTTCCCGGACCCCCACGGTGGCCTCACACCAGACCTGGTGGAGGCCATGGACAGTCTGTGTCGTAGTGTGGGGGAAGCCCCTCCCCCAGTCTACGAGTTGCGCGGGGACGTCCACCCCGCGCTCCTCCTCCATTGTAGGGCACAGGCTGTCTTGCTTGTCAAGATAGACCCCTGCTCGAGGGCGGCCTACAAGAGGTTGGCCGCCAGCGAGAGGATAGGTCGTAGGCGCTTGAGGGACTTCTCTATGAAGCCCAACTCGTCGGGGGGTCCCTCACGTACCAGAACGAGGCCCTCCTCGGGGGCTCCGGCTCCGGGGACCGCTGCTCCCACGGCGCCGCCGGTAGCTCCTGAGGAGGCCCCGTTCATCCGCCAGGAGCCGAGAGATGCCTCCCCCTTCTCAGACGATGGGCCTCCCCCCCCTTGAACCGATTCAGCCAGAGGGGTGGGAGTTGGACTTTGAGGAGGAGGAGCCGGTCGAGTGGTGCCCTCTTGGACCAGAGATGATCGAAGGGGGTGTCACTGACCAGCATCAGGGTGAGGGGGATTCGTCCCCCATGCTCGAGTTTGGGCAGAGCCCTTTGGACGGGGATATAGGGGGCCCTCCGGTCGGTGGGGAGGAGTTCCCTAGGCCACCCCCTGGGTTCGTTACCTCCCAGTACATGACTGCGGAGATGCCTCGGGGGTGGCATGGTGCCCGCAGGGTGACCCTGGCGGTGATCCAGGAGTGGTAAGTCGCTCCTGGATGTTTTCCCCTGGTTTTGGGGGGAGGTCACAGTTTTAGTGTGAGAGCCAGGGGTGACCCTGGTCCACATGGGGGGTGGATTTTATGGGGGGTTTCTCTTTACCACCGGGCAGGGGTGCATGGCCCAGGACAGGCTGTCCTGGTTTGCACTGGGGACTAATTCGGGGGGTTTCCCCGTCAGAAGTTTAGGGGGTGTGGGTCACAGGGTATCCCTGTTCCACACCGGGTAGGGACCTTAGAGGTCTCAGTTAAATTCTTCCGGGAGTATGCCCGGGTCCTCTCTTTGCCGGAGTTTTCCGGCGTCCTCGGATAAGTCTCTCCGAGGGGGCGTGGCGCGCCCACCTTGATTACTGGTTAGACCCATTTCTCCGTCCTTCAGAGAAAACGGGGGGGGGGGGGAGTGTAGTATCTGGGGAGTCGTCCCCAGTACGACCTGTTTGGCAGACAGCTTCCGGAGCCCGGATGACAGTTCCCGCCAAGAGGCATCTTTGAACTACAGCTTGAAGAAGCTAGACGTAGAGAATAGACGAACACACGAATAACGACGAATAGTAAAGGCCATACAGCGTTATGCATAGGTAAGTCTGTGGGTAACTCACGGGATTACTGGGTCACACTAACACCCTAATTACTTTAGTGTTTTGTAATGCATTTTCTTTACTTTTAATTACAATGAGAAGTAACTATATGCATGGTTTCAGGCATAAATACATAATTTATTAAATTTCTTAATTTATTTTTTTAATTAAAAAAAGTAGTTGTTTTTTCAAATGATCATTTTACACATTCAAATAACGGTTTTAAGGAGTTTAATTCATATTTGTAAAAATGCAAGGGAGGCTACTGTAAGTTAAAACAAGTGGCGGATCCAATGGAACGTACACACAATTTTCAATAGAAAATGGAGGACAAGAATATGTAAATGGAATTTATTAATATTTTCATAGTATAATATTACCCCTTCATTTTTTTCAAATCAAGACATCCAAACCTGTGATATAGATCTACCATAGTATAATGATTATTGTACCAGTATTACATGTACTGGTCAGGGTTAAATAGTGCATTTCAGTTTAGAAGTACGTGTAACATATTGTGTTTATATTTCTACCTAGCCATTTATTATTGAATGTGGAGAGAGTGATGCTTCAATTGAAGGTCTAAGTTATTTATTATTATTTATTTTTTTTAAAATATTATAATCCCATTTTTTTTTTTACCTCACTCATTTAAAGTTCTGCACTATTACATGTACTTGACTTTATTATTATTCCTAATGAAACAAAATCAAATGATTTACATCCAGTGTTTTTCACACCAAATTCAGAAGCTACGATTATGCCTTACTGATTTGGAAAAATTATCAACTTATTTTGATATTAGGATTTTTTAAATATTGAACTCCTCCATAAATAAATGTGTGGGTAAATGGGTGCGTGCGTGTGTGTTTGTGTGTAAACTATTGGAATTTTGTAACTATAGATTTTTAAAGAATATTTCTTTTTGCTACTTATTCATGGGACATGGCATGAATCTCGATCATGAAATGGAAATTATACAAGGTTATCTTGATACTGTTCAATATTCACTTCATGGGGATGCCATTAACGCAATAGTAGGTCATACGTAAAATATTTGTAACATTTTGTTTTAAAAGTGCAAATAATTTTGACACGATTTGGGGGGGGGGGGGGGGAGGTGACAATTTTTAAGGGGAAACGGCCTGAATAGAATAATGTCTTAATACTTAAGTATGTATGAATAACACTGACATAATTTACTTCAGCGTGCATTTGGAGAAGGTTAATATAGACAATGCCTGTTGTCCAATCCATTTGTGTTTTCTGCATATTAAGATTGATATTTTGATTTATTTCCGTTTCCAAATTGATTTGTTACAGATGCCTAGAAAAAAGTCCTATAAGTGTTTTAACTACCCTAGAATTACGAAACAAACAGATATATGTTATATATCAAAGATTCATAGGAATGTAATAAGCAGA
This sequence comes from Ostrea edulis, assembly GCF_947568905.1. NCBI lineage: Eukaryota > Metazoa > Mollusca > Bivalvia > Ostreida > Ostreidae > Ostrea > Ostrea edulis. The sequence continues at coordinate 76,984,485 of NC_079171.1, read as the reverse complement.
CTATCTGGAAGAACGCCTAGTCACCGTGATTTTCCGTGTGACAAATGCAGACATATATGCAGGTCCTATGTACAGAAATACGGCAAATCAAATCCAGAACTCAAGAGGAATAATCTGTCATCTATAAACCAACCATCATTTTCTACGTCCCTTAGTCCTCCTTCTGTTTAATTGTCATTCCATGTACAGCTAGAGGTCACTCTTCTTGCATATTTAAGATATTTATTTCAGTTCATACAAAAACTTTACGCGGTAGCCGAGAGGTTAGATCGTTCGCCCTGCATGCGGACCCAAGTCGTAAAAACGGAAAGTAACAGTTCCATCGCCAAACGCTTGGCATCAGGGGATGTCCCATGTCGCAGTAGGGGTGGCACGCTAAAGAACCCGCACTGCTTAATGGCCGTAAGCGCCGAGCATAGGCCTAAAATTTGAAGCCCATCACCGGTCTTGGTGACGTCTCCATATGTGTGAAATTTTTTCGAGCGAGACGTTAAGCAAGATACAGTCAATCAATCAATCAATCAATCAAAATATTATGTATAATACCTTCTATTTAATGATAAGAAAGGATGATATCATGAATTTGTATCTGAATACCAATAGTACATAAACAAGTTTTTAAATGATTAACCCAGCTAGTCTGCAATTCTGCATATATTTGCATAACAATAAGATATCATCAAATGATATAAATATATACAAGTCGCCGTTTTATACGTTTTAATTTTCACCCACTACTAACATTTCGCTTGGAATTTATTTCTTTGTTTTATCACACGGAGGTGCACGTTGGCACAAAGGAGGTACAGGTGACATCCAAGGAGTTCCTCCGCGGACTTAAAAGTCTACTTCGCTCAGAAAAATGACTTCAGATGTGCCTACAATTTTAAAGGTCAACCGTGTTTTATAAAAAAGAAAAATTGGTTCACGAGGGGGATGTTTAAAAAATCCATTTTCCTAATTAGTTACTATAATTACTCAAGTTTAACCAAAATTATAGAGCATGGAATTTTGATTTTTGATCACGATTTTTCAATTATGTCCAATACAGCGGGGAAAAAAATGTAAAGTGGGGGGGGGGGGGGGGGGGGGGCAATATATCTCAAATCTAAACGTCGTGATAGAAAATATACAAGTTCTAGTATTTTAACAGTTCTGATTTACAATCAGAATAAGCCCCAAAAATATATATTAACCTATACGTCCATTTTTAATTTTTTTGGGGGGTGTTTTACACTGTGATTCTCATGACGTCAACACCATGACGTAAGCATCATGACGTTATTTAGTTTTCATGCTGAAAAACAATACAAAATTTAAACCACTGTAAAACGATAACTAGAAAAGATATTGTTATAAAATAAATTGTTCTATGACCTATAAATCTTAGAGCATCAACTGTGAAAGTCTCATTTATTTTTGCGAAAGGGCCAATTTTAGTACTTTGTGGCTCTAATCCATTATATTGTGTTGTACAGTATACAGCTGTGATAATCAGCACAAAAAGAAAAGTTTCTTTACTTTTACCAACGAGGCAAGTCGGAGAAATTTTGTGAGCTTAGAACTAAATTTAGAAATACTTCAAACCAACGGAAAACCATCTTCAATGACGAACTTACATATATCATTCTAACCCATTTAATTCCTGATATCGACATTTCTGTTTACAAATTAATAGGCTCGTTGTCCTTCAGACTGGACATAATCAGAGGCTGCCTTCAGTTTGAGAACTCTTATAGCCTACCAGGTATTGTGGTAATCATTGAAGTCTCCGCGGGTCTGGCACCCACAGAAATTTCTGTGTAGCATACACTTTTTATATATATGCACAGTTCTTTGATTTCATATTCAACGATTTACCACCCCCCCCCCCCCCCATTTACGAAATGACTACACGGTCTATCAGACTATCCCTACCCCCCTCCCCCGATTAAAATAGTAAGAAAATGAAAAAGTCAAAGAAATGCCAGTTAATAATCGTCAAAAAAGCTGAAATACGGCGGCTTTATTTTAAAAAATGACGGTGCGTGGCAACGTAGTGAGAAAATGAAAATTGCAACAATATAATGAATGACAGACCGCCACCCCCCCCCCCCCCCCCATTATTTTTTTAAAGTAATGAGAGGGATGATTATAAGGTAGAGGTTACGACTATTGGCCCAATCTCCCTTCCCCCCCCCTTCTCTTTCTCTCCCACCCTCTTAAACACACACTATACGATTTGAGAAGTCGATAGATTTTCATCAGATTGGTAATTATAAAAGCCGGTTGCCTCCCCCTTCCCCTTTGAAAAATAAAATTATAAATTAAATCGATATCGGTAAATCGACTGTTTCCTTCGACACATTGTAGGTCAATGCATCAATTTAATTAAAAGCAAATCTTTTCTACCTTCTCCAGTGTAACGGTTAGAAAAGAATTGATTTTAATTAGATCAGCATCGGCTAATCATGCGCGGATCTAAATGGGGATGGGGGGGGTGGGGGTCCGGACCCCCCCCCCCCTCCCCCTGGAAGTTGCAAAGATAAAAAAATTACAATATAACGATTTATATGAAAAATGAGTTATATCACGGGTTTGATTTTGTGAAAAGGTTCACCCCCCCCCCCATGGAAAAAAATTCTGGATCCGCGCCTGCTAACACTCTACATATGCAGACGTCTAATGCTTTAAAAATAACATGATCTACAGGGGAACACAGTCAACATGTTTGCAAACGAAATGTGTCATTCAGATATTTACCAAAAGTTTCCCTTCTGTGAGCGGGCAGGGGCGTAGCTAGGACTGTTTCAATGTGTAGGCACGTGTGATGAAACTAAAGAAACTAAACCGAGACGCGATGCGCTGAAGGGTTAGGTACAGTAGGGGATGGTCCCTTCTCGCTGGGAATGGGTCGCGGGGTAATCCTCGATTGATTAAATATTGTTTGACGTCCCTCTCAAGAATATTTCACTAATATGGAGACGTCACCACTGCCGGTGAAGAGCTGCAAAATTTAGGCCTATGCTCGGCGCTTATGGCCATTGAGCAGGGAGAGATCTTTATCTTGCCATACCTACTGTGATACGGGACCTGGTTTTTGCGGTCTCATCCAAAGGACCGCCCCATTTAGTCACCTCTTACGACAAGCAAGGGATATTGATGACCTTTTCTAACCCGGATCCCCATGGGATAACACGAGAAAATTTTTGAAATATTAGGACTCGTTTGCACTACTCTGAGCATCAAAATGATTGCAATAGACATTAAATATTGCACAACTTTTGGAAATTTTAAACTGTTAAGTTCGAGAGCGAGTCATTGTGATCACTAAAGTTTAAAAATATATATATAAACATCATGTAGAATACGTTATAAAAGGAAAAGGTCCGACAGAATAATTTTATATCCGATTTTAAATACTAGAAATATATATGTTTATTTTGCAGACATTTATGGCCAAAAATGTGTTTTGAAAATAAAGGGAAAAAATGTGTAGGCACGTGCCTACTTGAGCCTAACGAAGCTACACCCCTGGCGGGATCTCCGTCCGAGTGGTCAATGTCGATGTAGTATTAGGCTAATATAAATGTTTGCTGAGGGAATTTCTTTAAGATTTGGTTCAGCGGCAGGTTCAAATATGTATGGCGGAATCTTAAATACTAATGGGATGTCATCGATGTCGGAACATTAATTATCCATTCTGTATAATTTATGACTTTCAATAGAATCTATTCACACACATATGCATAGCTGCTGCAGCACATTGACACGTATGACGTCATGACGTATCACGTGACTAGATAGCTCATTAGTGATGATTTGAGAAGCGCAAGCTTTGAATATATGCAGATAAAATGCATGTTTGTATCAATTATTGGGAGTAACGAAACAATATAACAGCAGAAACGTACTTTATTAAGGTTACTCCTTCTGATTTTAATTACATTAAAAATCGTGGTAAAAACCCTTTAATGTAGAATAACACACCAGAGAAATTTAAGGAGGAATAACACACCAAAGAAATTTAAGGAGGAATAACACACCAGAGAAATTTAAGGAGGAATAACACACAGAGAAATTTAAGGAGGAATAACACACAGAGAAATTTAAGGAGAAATAACTCACAGAGAAGTTTAAGGAGGAATAACACACAGGGAAATTTAAGGAGGAATAACACACCAGAGAAATTTAAGGATGAATAACACTCCAAAGAAATTTAAGGAGGAATAACACACCAGAGAAATTTAAGGAGGAATAACACACAGAGAAATTTAAGGAGGAATAACACACAGAGAAATTTAAGGAGAAATAACTCACAGAGAAATTTAAGGAGGAATAACACACAGAGGAATTTAAGGAGGAATAACACACAGAGAAATTTAGGGGGGATAACACACAGTGAAATTTAAGGAGGAACAATACACCAGAGAAATTTAAGGAGGAATAACACACAGAGAAATTTAAGGAGGAATAACACACAGAGAAGTTTAAGGAGGAATAACACACAGAGAAATTTAAGGAGGAATAACACACAGAGAAGTTTAAGGTGGTATAACACACAGAGAAATTTAAGGAGGAATAACACACCAAAGAAATTTAAGGAGGAATAAAACACAGAGAAATTTAAGGAGGAATAACACACAGAGAAATTTAAGGAGGAATAACACACCAAAGAAATTTAAGGAGGAATAACACACAGAGAAATTTAAGGAGGAATCACACACCAGAGGAATTTAAGGAGGAATAACACACAGAGAAATTTAAGGAGGAATAACACACAGAGAAATTTAAGGAGGAATAACACACAGAGAAATTTAAGGAGGAATCACACACATTCATTCTTTCTTTATTTCCTCCCATGGGAGATTGCATGAACAATTACAGAAATTACATCATTAGAGTATTACACATATTCATATATACAAAGGAAAAGGATATGAGATTTGTACATAAGAAGAAAGTTGAGTACAAAATAAGTACAGGCGATATATAGCTAATTAGAATTGAACACCGGAAATGGTGAAAAACCTGCAGTTATGTAAGACGTAACTGTCTGTTGTAACATGCTGCTGCATCCCTCAGGAAGCGGAAGTTCAGAAGATGCAAGACGGGTTCGTCATAATGGGAAAGATTAACTGTGAACATTCTAGCACCTAATAGAAAAAGATATAGATCTTGATGACAGAGACCGCAAAGTTCAGCACTGCGCACAATATCAAGGTCAATTACTGTATTCCACCAAGCATCTTGGATAGCGACTGTTCCTACGCAAGTGGTCGAAACGTGTTCAAAAACGTTTGTGAAATATTTGCCACAGATGAGACAAGATGTCGGAGGAGAGTGTGGAAAGGACCATAGCTCAGTGATAAATTTGCAAATCTCTATTTCATGAATGTCAGATGGAATTTTCCAGATAGTCTGTGGAGGTCGCCCTGCCGTTATTTTGTTGAATTGTTGAAAAGAAGGATCCGAGAGCATCCGTTTGTGCCTTGAATCTAGATGGAAATCAATTATTGCTGTTTTGACGCTTGTTTTCCACAAACTCTTTGGAGGAAAGTAACCATCTTGCAGATAGAGTAGAAAATGCCGGTGGAGGTTATACTTATAGAGTAGATTAAAAACATCATGGATAAAACCAAAATGTTTGAGTTCCGGAGACTGTAGGTAAGTAAAAATTCGTTGAAGAAATATCTTCTTGGTAAGGGTTTTAATGTCTAATTCACATAACCGACCAAGAAATAATAGTTTTCTTTTGTCTATTTCAGAAGAAATCGGAAGAAGTCCAAGTAAGGATTCACAAATGTCAGATCGAGTAACTTTTGGTAAACCCATTGCATGCTTGCAAATGAAGTGCTGTAAGGTACAGTACACGACACGAGTTTTATACACCCCACCGTGGAAAGACCACGGAGGAAAATCCACGGAGATACACCGTGTCCTCCGTGTTCCACGGTGTGTGTTATTTGCGAATACACACAGCTGCTAAGAGCTTTGTTCTGGCCACGGGCGCCTTGCGGGAGATGTGAAAATGTGCCGCAGGCCAAATAATCAAGATAAGGGTGGAATTTTAAGAAAAGAAAAAATGTCAATATCCCCCCCCCCCCTGATACTTATATTGTTTTTCAGCATATTGAGCCGATTCCAACGATACCAAACACTATATATTATGTTTTTAAGAAAACCTGGTTTTGACTTTTTTTTCTTTTAGTCTTCTTTCTTCATTAAAATATTCTTAAATTCTATGTTTAAATAATGCGTACTTGCAGGCAATTCCTGTTTTGAATGCGAATTAGTATATTCAGTAAATGAAAAACATACATGTACAACATGTGATAGGGATATTTAATAATTACCGATGTGCTCTCTCTCTCTCTCTCTCTCTCTCTCTCTCTCTCTCTCTGTGACAAAAGCGCTGTTTAACATAATTACCTCCATCATATTGTGTTGATATGCATCTTGACAAATATAACTTTATCCAATATAGAAATTAGAGCATTGTCGATGATTAACAAATTGGAATTAATTTATTACGTAATTAATAGAAGCAAAAATACAAACCATCGAATGATTTATTTTTAAAATCCCGAGTTAATTACATTTGACCGAGACTTATGTTCGATGTACTTTGATAGAGGTTTTCATAAAAAAAATGTTCATCGGGAGTGTCTGGATAATGCAATGATTTTTGTATAATAAGTATGTACCATGCAAATTCCTAGGGTCTTTCTCACAGTATAACTAAATTACGGTTAGCTAGTTTGGGTTTTGACTTCTCATGAAAAGTGTGAAATATATTGGGTCGGCGCGATATCAGATCTAGTCTAAGATCACGAGTATCTTACGCCGACCCAATATATTTCACACTTTCCGCAAGAAGCACTTCTGTTGATTTCAAATACACGGATTAGCTGACTCCCATTGTTCTACTGAGGCGAAAACCCCTTCGAATTTGCATGGAATGTACAAGTTATACACAGGTCATTGTTATAGTCATACATCATAGTACCGCTAACCCGACAAACATTTTTTTTTTATTTTGAATAAGTTATTGAATGACGAAGTATGACCAAACTGCAGATTGAACTTTATAGAGCCCCGTGCTAACATTACATATATTTTTCAATGTATCAGAAGGGGTATGTTGCCGGTTAAGTTGTGTAAATTTCTTGAGAAGCAATGAAATAACAACAAAAATGGTGCTTAAATTGTCCGATTACGAAAACCTTTCAAGTTTTCAAAGTACACCCTCTCCGATTCTACGTGCTTGTAATCAATATTTAAGGATGTAAATCCTCGGTGTCAAATGGAACTAGTTCATGAAAAAAAAACTAATATAAATATAAACAGAAATGACTTAACGATTATTTGCTTTTATTCATATACGCTATCGATTATTAAAATCTTTAATTTAATCTTTAGATGCATTAGATAATGAAAGCAAGAGAGAGAGAGAGAGAGAGAGAGAGAGAGAGAGAGAGAGCATTGGTAATCATAAAAAATAGGTTTTTTTTTTTTCATCTTCGTTAGCCGAGATTATTCGTGCACGAAGGCACAGTTGACTCAAAACCCATTGCTAGCGGAGATTAGATGAAATTTACCCCCGTGTTGTGTATCTGAGTATACTGGGTCACTGAGAGGGCAATCCGGATTGTATATCGTTGTTGGTTTTACTATTACAATGTATTCCGGAAAAGACCGGGTTGGGGTTTGAGTGTTAATAAAAATGACAGACGTTGAGTAGCATGTGTTTTGACTTTGTGATAAGTGATCGCAATGTAGACTATATGCATAAACACTCAGGACAGTAAATGAGTGATACAACATGGCGGAGAATCCAAAATTCCCCGATCCCGATAATGTGTTGCTTAATGGGATGGAAACGTTTCAATTTGATGAGAGACCGATGCCTATGTTGACCCCGTATTCGCGGGAAAATGAGCAAACCTTCATTAAGAACCTATGTGACGAGAGCCCACCATGGTCAGTTAGAACACCAGCGAACACATCGACTCCGGTAGTGAGTAGGCCTAATAAGCAAGTCATTAATGTACCTACATGTGGGGACAAACTTTCACTCCGTAAGTTTAGCGGATATTCACATGAAGATGCCGCCAAATTTATGGCCGAATTTAACTCGTACTGTGTATTTCACGACCTCGATGCAAATGAAGCACGGAAAATTGCGGCCTTCCATCTTCATCTGCAAGGCCCTGCCCTTGTATGGTTTGGACAACTTTCGGAGTTTATACGGACGTCGTGGAGGATCGTCTCGAGTGAGTTCCAAAGAACATACACCAGCAAATCACCATTGGACCCAACTCTGATTATGGAGTCAGCGATGTTCAATTCATTGTGTTTGTCCCCTACTCAGCCGTTGGAGGATTTCTACAGTATTATTCTGGAGAAAGGTCGAAAGCTAGGTAAACCCGAACGTGACTTGATGAACAAATTTGTTGAAGGGTTACCACAGCAATTGGCGTTTTATGTCCGTGCTGGACGTTGTACCAGTTTCGCCGACACTCTTACAGCCGCCAAGACTGGGGAAGCATTTGGTTACAGGCAAACCCCAGCTTCCACAGCTGCAATACGGACACAGTCAGCATCTGATGTCAGCATGAACTTCATCGTGAAGGAATTATCTCGCCTGTCTACAGCTGTACAGCAGTTAGCAACCTCGGAATATGGTGGACAGCCCCCACAACGTTTGGATCCTGCACCGCAACAATCTGCGAATTCCAAGTGTTGTTTCCGATGTAGAGGTGTGGGTCACGTACAGCGTGCCTGTGCATTGAAGGATGGTGGTGTGTCTGACCCCAACTCTCAGTGTCCGTTTTGTTCCCAGTTCGGGCATAATGCTGCGTCATGTATGTTCACGAAGTCGGAAAACTCCAGAGCCCCGAGGAGAGATCAACAGGGCGCTCCCTCGGGAAGACGGTAAAATCGCGCCATCGCAGCCCTTCGCCTACACCGTGGAGAGAAAGACTCTACCAACAGAGATGTGCGACACAGAATGACGCGACAACTTTTAGTGGCAATCCGTTGTGTGACTCTTGCGTAGCCACAACCGCGCCTGTGAGCAGTGACAGTTTTCATTTGTGTGACTATCAGAATATAGCGACAGATGTGCCTGCTTTCAATGACGTTATGAGCTCGTCTGATATTTTTTCAGACATACAGGACTCCAACACCACTAAATTTATGTATATGCCAGTGAAATTCAAAACTGTCAATGTGGCAGCACTATTAGATTCTGGTTCATGTATATCTGTTATGTCATTGTCGTTGTATGATATGTTACCCATCTCTGTTAAGCAACCTTTGCATGCCTGTGATATTTCAGTATTAGTAGCTGATAATCAGAGTGTCAAGGTTTTAGGTGTTACAAAGGTTAAGGGTCAAACACCTCATGGTACACATTGGTTTACTGTGTATATTTTTCAATGTACCTCGCACCCTTTTATCATTGGAACAGATTACATGAAAGAGAAAGGTGTTGTGCTAGATTTTAGTGCATGCAATGATTTGTTGAATGGATATATGCAATCCAAGGTGAAGGTTAGATCTATGAAACCTGTTACTGTAGAACCTAACAAAGAGCTTATTGTATATGGCAAAGTTCCAAGAAAGTCATTATATGGTGTGCAGGGTTTACTTTCTGCTCATGTGAATGTTCTGAAAAGAGGTTTGCTGCTGGCTAGATCGGTTAATACTATACCTGCAAATAAAACCATCCCTTTCAAAGTCATGAATCCTGGAAATGACCCTGCTTTTATACCTAAAGGTATGGTGTTGGCCGATTTTGCTGTGTTGGATTCCTCTTACAACATTGTGCCATTTCCAATGTGTACTAATGTTAAGAGTGTAACTCAGTGCAAGACAGAGTGTCAGAAATCAGATGATTTTTCTGCTTTTTGTGCAAATTTTGATTTTTCTGGTACACATGTACTTACAGACAAGCAGATTGAGAAACTTGAGAAATGTTTATATGCACACAAGAATGTATTTGTGACTAAAGAAAATCCACAGCTTGGTTTTACGAACTTTGTACAGCATGAGATACATATGAAGCCAAATTTTGTTCCCAAGTATCAGAGGTCTTATCGTTTACCTCCAGATAAGAGAGAGATTTTGCGCACACAGTTAGACGAACTCCTCTCCCAAGGAGTTATTGCCCCTGTTAGTGAAACAGATAGTTTGCCCATTACTAGCCCCATCCTTTTGGTTGCTAAACGCAAAAACAATGGATCTCATGCTGCCCAGGGTAAAGAGGCTCATCTTACCTCATACAGGTTTTGTTGTGATTTTCGGTATTTGAACTCGCAAACACTTGATTTTGCTTACAATATACCTGATATACAGGAGCTCACAGAGTCTTTTAGTCAAACCACACCCAATTTTATTTCTACCATTGATATGAGCTCAGGTTTTTTTCAAATGGGCATTTCAAAAGAATCTGCCAATTTAACTGCATTTAACACCTGTTTTGGTACGTACAAATTTACCAGATTGCCTATGGGTCTCAAGACGGCCCCTAATAGCTTTCAATTACTTATGGACAAAGTTTTGAAGGGTTTGACTTTTAGATCTGTATTGTGTTATATGGATGATGTTGTTATTATGTCAGATAGTTTTGATCAACATTTAAAAGACATTAGTGAAGTGATGAGTAGGTTTGAATCGTCGGGTTTGAAACTGAATCCTAGGAAGTGCACCTTTGCTACTGACAAAGCAATTTTTCTTGGACATGAAATTTCCAAGGATGGCATTCGCCCTCCCTCAGATCGCGTTGACAGTATTAGAAACTTTCCCCTTCCAACGACAGCAAAGGAGCTGCGTTGTGCTCTTGGCATGCTCAACTGGTTTCGGAAATATATACCAAACTACAGCATAATAGCTTCACCCCTTCATGCCCTGTTAAAGAAAAATGTGAAATTTATTTGGACACAGTCACATACAGTCGCATTTCAGACATTGAAGGGTGCCCTTGTGAATTCGAATGTGTTATCATTCCCAAGATTTGATATTCCCTTTCATATTGCTGTGGATACTTCGAGCAAAGGTATAGGATACATGTTATATCAACTTTATGACGATGACACTCCGCATGTTATTCGTTTCGGTTCGAAAGGTCTCAATAAATGGCAGCGATCTTATGGCCCAACGAAATTAGAACTATTAGGAGTGACCACTGCAGTCACAGACTGTGCATCGTATATTCGAGGAAACCATGTAATTGTTGAGTGTGATCATCAAGCTCTAAAACCGCTGTTCATGAACAAACTACGTGGAGCTATCTTCGATCGCTGGCTGACTATCCTTCAACAGTATGACCTTGAAATTCAGTATAAACCAGCAGCGCAGATGGTCGTGGCGGATGCATTGTCACGTTGCCATCCTAATCCGGACATGCCTACTCTGGAGGCCAGCCCAGATGAGCATGACCCATACTTCGATTCCGTTGATGAGCCTACATGTGACGTTAAATTACCCTCAGGAGAATGTCTACGTGACTTGATACAAGACAGACATTCTGGAATGAATGATTTTGCAGTCAACAACATAGTGATACCTTTCCGACCTCCGGATCTTCATCCTGCGTTGGAATACGACGCTGACACCGAAAGTAACTCGGATATTTGTAGTCTCACTCATTCCAAGCAATTGGATAGACTCCGAGGAACTCGTAAATTTCTGCGCGCAAAATCAAGAACGCGTCCACCGTCGGTTCCTAATCAGCTGGTGTCCGACATCCCTTGTGACGGTACGTTTCAGTCACACTCGCCTATTTCACTGGAGCGAAATGACCCGTCTCAACTGGAGAGCGAAACTAATGGTCCTGCACACTCGCTGTTCCAAGCAGAGACTGATGAGGGTGTTTCACAGGATCAATTTGGAGTTGCAACTGAAGAAAATACATCTCATCAGCATAGTGACGGATTTCTCTCCAACAGTGATAATGACGTGAATGCAAACCGTTTTACTGGTGACACAGACATTGACACCACCCATACACTGTTACCAGATCAGAAATATATGGACTCGAGTGTGTCTACTGATCCGCTTGGGTCTTCATCTGAAGTTGATACACCACTTGCTCAAAAGGGTCAGGATCACACCTCAGCAGCACAGAAGGCGCACCCTGCAGCCCAAAAGGACACTTTAACAGTGTTGGGGATATCTTCTGCTGATATGGCTCATTTACAACTGAATGATGACGATTTTAAAGACATTTATTTGTATCTCAATGATGGTACTATACCCGATATGCAGAAGGATGCGCGCAAGATAATACTGCTGAGCTCTGACTTTCTTCTCATTGACAATTTGCTGTTTCATTCTCGTGTTGCGAAAGCTATACGTACCAAGGACATGAATCAATGGCAGTTAGTTTTACCGCAGTGTAAAATTATGGATATATTACAAATGTATCATGATAGCCCACTTGGAGGACATTGTGGCATTCAGGACTGTATCGATAGAGTGAAGGAACACTACTATTTTTTACGCATGTCTGCAGTTATCACAGATTATGTTCGTTCATGTATTCCTTGTCAACAGCGAAAACTGACACAAAATCATACCAAATCCGCAATTGTCGCCTACCCAACACCGTGTAAACCTTTCAGAGTATGGCAGATGGATAGCTATGGACCATTACCTCTGACCGTGTCTGGACATACTTACATTTTTACTGCGGTTGATATGTTTAGCAAGTTCCTTTTTACGGTACCGTTAGCTGCGGATGATGCTTGTACCGTCTCAGAGGGCCTCTACCTACTGTTCACTACATTTGGAACTTGTGACACGCTTATATCAGATAGAGGAACATAATTTACAGCAAAAGTGACACAGACACTTTGTGATGTATTTCAAATCAAACAGGAATTCACCCCTAGTTTTATGCACCACTGTTTAGGCGCATGTGAACGCACTCATGCTACTATAGCTGCCAAACTCACTCCCTATTTGAATTCCAAACGAAACAACTGGGATAAAGTCCTACCTTCCATCACATTTGCTATGAACATTTCTGTAAATTCTACAGGATATTCTGCATATGAAATCTTGTTTGGTGACAGACCTACATTCCCGCTTTCTACCCATATACCTCCCGCGGATCTTCAAGGCATTCCAAAGTCTATGCATACTTATGTCAACAATTTGCATGCCCGCCTAAATGTGATTCGAGATCATGTAGTGACCAATACCGAAAATTACAAAATGCAAATGTTGCGACATGCAAATGAACACACGAGACCTTTGAACTTAACAGTGGGTGATTTTGTGTTTCTGCATAAGGAACCTACTGGAGCAGCTCGGAAATTGCAAAATATGTATGTTGGAGTGTATGTTGTGCACAATGTGGATTCCCCACATATGGTTACACTGAAGGATGAAGCCACAGGGAAAATCCTATCTACCCCCATTCATGTGGATCGTTTGAAATTGGCGTAGGTCCGTCAACCGACACCATCTTCCTTTTTCAGAGTCGTTACCTCTAATAAGTCTCAGGGAGTGGAAAGCACAGCAACACAGACAGATCATATTCCAGAGCCCTCTCGATTATTGTCTGACGGCAGTGACTCCACTTTTTCATCTGAAACAGTGATGGTGAAGAAAACTAAAGACATTCCTCTTCCAGTATTCCAAAGGCCAAGCAGAACTCTCCAGAAACCAATCCGATTTCGTGACAACAATCATGTTGATCCGTTAGCAGACACTCATTCCTCCATTTCTTCAGACTCTGACGGACTTCACAAGATTAAGCGAGTGCTTGCTCAACGAAATACAAATACCGGTCCAGAATTTCTTGTGCAAATTATTGGTGAACCTGCTCAAAATGCAATATGGGTGCCTTTATCATCTCTTAATGCTAAAGCGCAAAATGCTATAAGGTTGAGACCACCACCTTTGATTTAATGTGAATAGTTCACAATCCAAGAATTTAGGGTTGATCATGTTGACAGAGACAATCTTTATGTTTCTAAATCTTTATGAAATTTAATTGCATGTGTACTTAGTTGACTTGATTGCTTTGCTTAGACCATGAGAGTTGATTACTTTTGTATGTTTTTCTGACTTGCAATCTTGCAAAACATGTATATTCATGATGTGTTTTGCTTTTTGTCATGATAGAACCTTTTTTTTTAAATCCATGTGTGCATTTCTTTCGATTTTTATCATGTGCATTCAGACATTTTTTTCCCCCATCCCATTGCACATTTTTATATACTGCGTTCCTTAAATTTCAGCAATTTGTGTACATGTGCTACCTGCAGATTGCTACTATATTGTAATGCATATGATATTGGGATTAGAATAATTGCATTTGTTTATTTACAACTTGCGGTACATATCATTTCTATATGCATTTGACGAATGAACGAATTGAATATTCATTTAAGTGCTTTACTTGTCAAGTTTTCAAAAAGATTGTCTATATTCCAGTTGGTTTGAACACTAATTGACATGCTTGTTGTATTCATTGCATCTTTCAATCTACCATGTATATGTAGTTGTATTCACTTTGTACTTTTCTATTTTGTTCATTTTCATTTTTGTTGATACATTGTGATGATGATGGACAACTAGCTTGATACTCAGTCTTTTGATACCGGTGTTTTAAGTGGCCATTAATCGTGCATTATGATTTATTGACAGATGTTGTCAAGGGATACTGTTGCATATGTGGTTGTATATGTGTATCACTGATTTAATCATATGAATGTAGCATCAGAGGCGGCACACCTCCATGGTTAGATTTAGACAGTAGTGGTAGTACTGTAATCTGCTCCACGTCATTTCATCTTGGTATACATTATGACTGATACTCCGATTCCCTTCTCAGTGCCCAGTGATAAAATTTGTATATTTCCAAATTTTAAATTTGGCCCCCGGATGTTGTGTATCTGAGTATACTGGGTCACTGAGAGGGCAATCCGGATTGTATATCGTTGTTGGTTTTACTATTACAATGTATTCCGGAAAAGACCGGGTTGGGGTTTGAGTGTTAATAAAAATGACAGACGTTGAGTAGCATGTGTTTTGACTTTGTGATAAGTGATCGCAATGTAGACTATATGCATAAACACTCAGGACAGTAAATGAGTGATACAACACCCGTATTATGATATAACTGACCAAAACCTAGTACGTTTGTTTTACAACTTTCATTCAGAAGACGCGCAAGTTATTGAGTTACTGAATAAACGAGAAAACATCTGCATTTTTATTTCAATCGTTGTCAACTCTTTACTTTGTGATATTTCAAGACTACATGTACTCAATTCAATTTATTGGATCTCATCACCATTATGCAATGGTATATAAAAATATAAAGACAAAAAGCTGTTATATATACATTTAGTAAATAATACATACGTGTAATAAAGTATTTATCATGTTAGAAAAAAAAAAACTTAAAAAAAAAACGTGTTATTATTAATGTGAAGTATGGGCATTCTAATAAAATTTTCCTAATGAAAGTACGGAATTTTCTAAAGGTTTGTTTAAAAGTAAAGATAGTTTTAATATTTATTTGTTTAAGTGATAAAAATTTGATTCTTTTCTCACATTGCTTCACAGTTGAGTACATAATGAAATTCATATCCAATGTAAACATGTACATGTATATAGCTGACCTTAATCACATATTCCTAATTACACTGAAAACCTTACGTAAAAATAAACTATTGCTTATGGTACACATTTCTTTGAACTGCTGTTTATCAAATTGAAATTACTGGCATGTGATTGTCGTTGTTCATGACCCTTCTTTTATTTGGTGAAATTGTGCTGCACGTGCCGTGAAACAATGTACCGACGAGTGGTAGTAATAACACAGGTGTTTATATACAGGATGTCGAGAATTTGGGCGTTTCATAAAAAGGTGTGAACGTCTGCAGAGAAGTCTACATACGGATATGAACCGAAAACACCAACGTATCATTAAACAACAATTACAAGAATTGAATGATTTATAGCTAATTTCTAAATAAGTAATGGGGTGAGGGCATGTATGCTGGCCAAGCGAAAAGGTTTTTTGGATGAATCATTTCGGAAATTATTTCTTTGTTTTATCACACGGAGGTACACGGTGGCATCGACGGAGGTACAGGTGACATCCATGGAGATCCGCGGTGGCATCCACGGAGATCCTCCGTGCACTTCAATGTCTAGCTCGCGCGGAAAAATAGGACTTCAAAGGTGCCGACAATTTTAAAGGTCCACCGTGTTTGGGGCAAATTTGTTCCACCGCGTTGCGTGGAACACGCATAAAACTCGTGTCGTGTACTGTATTAAGGGCCTGCAGATCTCGTTGGCATAAATCGCTCCAGAGTTCACATCCGTATAGGGTGGAAGGGAGAACAATTCTGTTGTACAAACGCGATACGGTATCAGGGTTAAGGTGTTCTTGTATTTTGAGTGCATAGTAGGCTTGTCGACCTTTCCTACACGCGTTGGCAATTTTTTCAGTATGAACAAGCTTGGATTGAAGAAGAATTCCAAGATGGTTATAAGTTTTGGATAGGTAGACAGGTTCAGTGCCGAGATACCATATGGGGGAAGCATTGTTTTTTGCTGTTGAGGGGGAGAATCGAAGAACACTAGATTTGTCGGGATTAAATTGGAATCTCCAGTTTTTGGAGTAGACGAACGCTGTATTGAGAATCTTCTGGATGGCAGAAGGCGATAACGCAATGCAGGAGATGTCATCTGCGAGAGCAGGAGTAGAACTAGCAATGTTGTAAATACCCATGTTCGGACATTGATTTTGAATTTCATGAAGCAGGTCGTTGATGAACACCAGATAGAGGAAAGTAGAAAGTATCCCTCCTTGGCGTACTCCTTGAGAGACAGGAAACCAGCTGGAATTTATGTGATTCACTACAACAGAACAGGAGGTATTTGTATGACAATCATCAATCAGAGTCCACAGACGACCGGAAATTCCCAGACGGCTAAGTTTACACATGAGACCGTGTCTCCACACAGTGTCAAAAGCCTTTTTTGTATCTAGAAAGGCGACATATACGGGACTACCCTGTTCAATATTATGATGTATAGTTTCTTGTAGGTTGAAAGATGCTGTAAGACAACCGAGTTTCTGTTGAAATCCTTGCTGCTGAATATTGGGAAATTCTACAGTTGAAAGAATGTGCGACTTTATTCTGTATAGTAGCAATTTCTCAAAAATCTTCAACATGCAGGGAAGCAGGGCTATTGGTCGATAACTGTTGGGTGATTTCTTTGGTTTATTGTGTCCTTTGTGTATGGGGACGATAATGTCTTTTTTTCCAAGAAGTTGGGATTTAAGGAGGAATAACACACAGAGAAATTTAAGGAGGAATAACACACAGAGAAATTTAAGGAGGAATAACAAACAGAGAAATTTAAGGAGGAATAACACACAGAGAAATTTAAGGAGGAATAACACACAGAGAAATTTAAGGAGGAATCACACACAGAGAAATTTAAAGAGGAATAACACACAGAAAATTAAGGAGGAATAACACAGAGAGAAATTTAAGGAGGAATAACACAGAGAGAAATTTAAGGAGGAATAACACACAGAGAAATTTAAGGAGGAATCACACACAGAGAAATTTAAAGAGGAATAACACACAGAGAAATTTAAGGAGGAATAACACACAGAGAAATTTAAGGAGGAATAACACACCAGAGAAATTTAAGGAGGAATAACACACTAGAGCAACTACATGTATTTGAAAACATCGTTTACATACAAACTGGCCCTGTCTGTTGACTCCTTCTTCTCCACTCCTCCTCGTTCTTCTTTTATGGTCCAGCTATAACCACAAAAGGTTATCTAGACTTAATATGTAAGACATTCTAATCTTCTATCGACTTTTACTTCTTCTGATGTATATTTAAAAAAAGAAAAACATTTATTATGATCACAGTATTTATCATTGTTGTTTTGGTTGGTAGTGGTGTTGTTAACATTGAAAGAGTTATATTTGTTGTTGGTGGTGACGGTGCCATCGTTGTCTATACGATTGTTTTTCGTTCAGTCAGAGAGAGAGAGAGAGAGAGAGAGAGAGAGAGAGAGAGAGAGAGATGTCCGACAATAAACCATTTTGCCTTTTGTTGTAGGGTCATTCTGCTGATCACGTGGTTGTTAGGTCTTGTTCACCGCAGATTTGTTAGTGACATCAGATTGTATTAGATTACAGTAGTATAAGGCGACTAGATAGGGAGTTCAACTGAGTGCAGTTTTGAGTGCGGGCCGATAGGGAGTTCAACTGAGTGCAGTTTTGAGTGTAGTTTGGAGTGCGGGGTTTTATAGAGGGGGTCAAGCAGTTGGCCAGGTGGCCGGGGCCACCTGGCGCGGTCAAGCGGGGTTGGCGCAGTTAAGCTGGGCCGGTGGGGAGAGGTGGTGCTCTGTAGCAGGCGAGGTGTTGGGGGGATAGCGTGTGAGCGTTTTGTATTCCTGGTGTATTCCTTTATGTGAAATTTTCAAATAAAAAGAATTAAAGAACAATTGAAAGTTTACACATTTATTCAATGAACAATTAAAATTTTACACAAACACATTTATCAAATGAACAATTTACACATAATTTACGGACCTCGTCTAACAGCTGACAGAAAATAGATAGGCGTCAGGTTTCATTTCTCGGAAACGCGGATATTTTGTAAACAATGAGCTCAGATATTCCGAGGGATGTTTTCAAGGAGGTCCGCTCTCTCTCCTTATATAACGACGCTCTCGCCAGTTCGCTTCACTGGTGACCCAGTAACGTTTAGAAGATTGAAAATTAGAACATGCCAGGTTTCGTTTTCATTTCGCGGAAACGCGGGTATTTTGTAAACAATGAGCTCAGCTACGGAATTCGGTTAACATGCACAGAGTTTATGGATATGTTCACTATATTGTGTGGTTTGAGTCAGATCTTTCTGCATTAGGCCTTTGTATTGAATCTTATGTGATTGATTTTTTTTGTTTTGATTTTTTACTCGGGAATGATTCACTCATAAGGCGACGTCATTACTGCCCGTGAAGGACTGCAAAATCTAGGCCTATGCTCGGCGCTTACGGCCTTTGAGCAGGGAGGGATCTTTATTGTCCCACACCTGGTGTGACACGGAACCTCGGTTTTTGCGATCTCATCCGAATGAACACCCCATATTTAGACGCCTCTGACGACAAGCAAGGGGTACTGAGGACCTATTCTAACGCGGATCGCATATAGTTTTACGCTATATATTTAAAAATAATTCATTTTTACTCTAAAAGTACTTTGGACATCAACACTATTATGGCTATAGCAGAACAGTTTTATAGTATATAAAAACAACTATGATATCTGTGCACTTCGCACCTTATGAGATCACAACGAAAAAGTACGTCACGACGTACATCTTACAATTCATGTCTATATGTTGTCGTTATATTAAACTAACAACTCAACTGTATGACAAACGGGATGATTTCAGCTTCTCAATCGTCAACTTCCCACATTTATGTAGCAATATTCCATTATCACCTGCATATGGTGTTTATATATCTCAACTGATTCGATATGCAAGAGCTTGTTCTGGGTATAGTCGGTTTTTAAATCGAGGTAAGCTACTGACAAACAAGTTGATGGTACAGGGATTTCAACAGTCTCGATTGAAGTCAGCATTTCGCAAATTCTATGGTCGTTATAACGATCTAGTTCGTCAATACAACCTCGCATTGGGTCAAATGCTGTCTGACGTGTTTCATACCGATTGTTAAGCCGTTCTTGGCACACTGATTTTGACTGCGGATAACTCCGTTTACCTGATCAGGATATGGGGCTCACGAAGGGTGTGACCGGTCAACAGGGGATGCTTACTCCTCCTAGGCACCTGATCCCACCTCTGGTGTGTCCAGGGGTCCGTGTTTGCCCAACTATCTATTTTGTATTGCTTGTAGGAATTATGAGATTGATCACTGTTCGTTATCTTCACCTTGCATTGATAGGCGTTATCAAGTAAAGTTGCCGTCTAACCTATACATAAGCTGTATACGTGAAATTTTTTCTTGTCAAATAATATATTATTTCAATTTCGCATCAAATCACTCAACATTTTTATATTTGCGCGAAGGTCATAATATATATTGTGACCTTGAAATCGCCCCTCTATTTTCTCCCGATCATCACTACGTTATGTAAGGAAATCTAATTCTACATAATTATTGCGAGCAGCGTGTAAAGGGGTAACGATATACGGTGTATGGTGGTGTATAAAGTGTATATATATATTTATATTCCTTTTACCAAAGGAAGAGTTAGGACACAATTCTGACGCATAAAGAAACCCCCCTTTCCGCATCTGATTATTTCTAGCATACTCTTGAAAATGGAAAAAAAAAAAGAGTATCCTGCATTAGATGCATTTTACGCACATTTCCATTAACAACACCATACTGCCACTCACCTTTCCATTAACATCACATACCATCACTGATACACCACACACTACCACTTAGTTTTTGTACGTTTCTCAAGCATTGTGATATACAGCATCTTTTCAAAAGATGTGGGTGGCCCTTAAAAGAGCCGGGGGGGGGGGGGACTATCAAAGTCCCCCACACTGTCTATGAGGTTGTTTACCCCTCTTACTGGGTGGCGGGCTTGTTCTGGCGGAGGCGGTGCCTCTTCTTGATTTTTATGAAAATTTATATAGAACAAATAATATACAAACCACGGATATCAACGAATATATAAATGCTATAGACTTAGAATTTACATTGAAAGATAAGGAGAAAAATGAATTAGAAATATTTCCCTCACTTCAGGAATGCTCAGAGGCACTCTTAAATATGAAAAGCAATAAATCTCCTGGTCTGGATGGAATACCATGTGAATTTTATCAAACATTTTGGGAAGAAATAAAACAATATTTCTATTGTGTTTTACAAAGTATTTTTGATTTAAATACAATGTCTTTTACGCAGAGATTATCATTGATTACTTTGATTTATAAGAAAGGAGACGAACAAAACCTAGGAAATTATAGACCAATTAGCCTTACCAACACAGACTATAAAATAATAGCTTTTGTATTCGCCAGGCGTTTACAAAAACTGCTAGATGAAATTGATTAAACTTAATTTTATTGTGCTAGGTCGCATAGTTTTCAAAGAAACAGAGGTCAAAGAGTTCGAGTCGAGGCTCGATGTTTCTTCTCGACCTCTTTAATGATTCATTTCTCACGTCTGTGAGGCAGTAAAAACCCCAATGATAGTTAGATCGATAGAGAAAAACCCATTTTATCATATGTTAATGCCACTTTCGATAGGCCCTCGAACCTTTGACAAAGAAACCCTCGTGATTGACACTCATCAAACACACCTCGTAAGTGTGACTTATAAAAACGAAAGCTGTAGCATCAACACTCAACAAAAACACATCATGAGCGTGACTTATGTGGAAGAAGATATTTTTTCTATGTCGGTGGATGCTATTGTGCAACAATATAATTTATTGACAAATGCAAATATTGCTCGCCGTAATAATTTGGCACTGGCGCAAAGACTAGCAATTCCTAAAACGACCCTCGATCGGGGAGTTCCTGGCCTCCTAGATACGATTAATAAAAAAAAAAAGAATAAAAAAGGTGTATATTGTCATTCCAAAATAATATGTATAGTGTGACTTATGTGCAGGGTGGTTTACTGAGTATATCCGTGAATGCGATTGTACACCATTGTAATTGTTTAACGGTAAAACCTCATGGGTTAAGTCAAAAGTATTGCCGACAAAGAACTATGGTTTCAACAATGTTTACGTGAATTGGGCAGTTTGTCGTACAAGACTTTAGCCTTCCCTTATAAGATTGGGTGTGGCTTAGCGGGAAATTCCACCCGTTACAGACAATTTATTCAAGACTTTGCTTATAGGTATGATAAACAAGTGTATATTGTCATTAAAACATAATCATGTGTTTGGTAGTAAATAAAGTGCAACTGGTGTTAATTTGTGTACGTTTCTCAATCATTGTGATAAACAGCATCTTTTCAAAAGATGTGGGTGGCCCTTAAAAGGGCCGTGGGGTTTATACTCTGTGCCTTTCTAGACGCCGATGAATCGGCAGAGGGGGCACCGCCTGTATCGACCTCCCTCCAGCTGGACCACACACTCGCAGCACACTGCTCGTTGTTTGCAGTGGCTACACTCTAGCTGTGAGTGTTTGGCGTCTTGCAGACAGATGGGGCAGGTAAACCAGATCGATGGGACTCGATCTGCCCACCCCGGGACGACGGTCTCGTGTTCTGTCGGCGGTCCTGGTGATGCCGGTGTTGTGTGGAGTGGCAGCAGACGAACGGCACCGCGACGTCGTGCCCGTGGTCTCGCCGGCGTTGACGGGGGTGTCGGTGTTTGGGGCACCACTTCGTCCAGGCTCGCCCTCGGGCTAGTGGGCGGCTGTGGGGACATCGATGAGGGCGAGTACTCCTCCAGTATCGATGGCGAGCGCTGTTCCGAGGGCCCGGGTTGCGGTGAGGTGTCTGTTGGCTGGGGGCGACGTCTGGGGGTAGTGGACATACGAGCTGTCCTACGGCGGGTGCGGCCCCGTCCAGGGCGCTCGTAACGTCGCCGCACTTGGTTGACGAGCTCCACAACCCCCGAGGTATCCAGGGGGCTAAACTGCGCCAATTCCCGGGTGTTCGTGATTGCCCACTCCCCACCATCGTTCCGCTCGCTACCGAGTTGTAGCCGGTATCTGATCCCCGCCACGGTGTCAAAAATCATTCTACTTCTCGACATTGTTATTCTTGTTCTTAAAATCGTGTTGTTGCTCCTGGATTACCAGTGAAGCGAACTGGCGAGAACGTCGTTATATAACGACAGAGCGCGGACCTCCTCGAAAACATCCCTCGTTTCGGAGACGAAGCCAAGATGGAGACCGAATTTAATATTGAATATTTCACTCATATGGAGACGTCATCACTGCCGGTGAAGGGTTGCAAAATTTAGGCCTATGCTCGGCTCTTATGGCCATTGAGCAGGGAGGGGATCTTTATCGTCCCACACCTGGTGTGACACGGAACCTCGGTTTTTGCCGCTTCGTAATACCCATGTTATAAAAAATCACACATTTTTGAAGGTTTACAACTTTTATTTATTGCATATTTCAGATGAAAAATGTCATTTGATGTAGCTTTTTCTTTCAAGTAGATGCAGGTCAATATTTGAATGAATTCAGTTTTTAAAGACAGTGTTTCTCGTTATACAGAGGTGTGATTCTATCGCATCGGTTGGTCTTCCTCTTCCTCCTCATCTTCCTCCTCCTCGTTTTCATCATTGTCATACTTATCTAGGTAAGATTCAAGTAAATATTTGTGTTTGCGAAGAGCCATCTTAATGGATTTCTTTAATCCATGATTGTCGGACACAAATTCATCGATGGCGTCCGTCACCTGTTCATGCGTTGTGTCTTCTTGCAACTGATACTGATCGTAAAGGAACCGCTCATACAGTTTTCTAAACTGTTGGTAAGTTTCTCCTTTGGTCTTTTCGTCTGCTTTCTTACTAGCTTTCTTTTCTGACATATTTTGGTTCAAGTATTTCTCGTATTTCTTCTGCCACTCTCCGGCAATATGTTTTCGCGCTTTATGTGCCATTTGGCGAAAGACGATATTCTCTTCCTCTGCGTTACTGTCAGTATCACTCTGTGTTGGAGAGACGTCACTCATGTCAATATCCTCTTCCTCATCACTGTCCCCGTGTTTTAGTCTTTTATGACGCATCATGGCATCTTTGCGGGGAAATAAAGCATGACACTCTGAGCACTCAATCATGTTAACTGCTCGAATGCATAAAAGTGAATGAATAATTCCTGGCTTTTAGGTTCTTTATATACTTCCACCACCACCACCACGCAATTACCGGTCGCATTGCTCAATGGTAGAGCGTTCGCTTAAAAGCTTCCTAACCGGAAGTTCATGAATTCGAATCCTCATGCCATCGCCCACCTAAGACGTAAACATTGGTAGTGATTGGTCCTCCAAATGCACCGCATTTACGGGTCTTTCAAAAGACCGTATGGCGGTAGGCGTTTGCACGCTAAAGAACCCTCACTACTAGGGGTAATAACCACCAAGCATAGGACTTCATCCACAAGTGGTGTATAATAAGGGTGAAAATTTCTCGGAAGACGTGAAATAACCAGCCAACTACTACAATCCACACTTTCGTTAACATCACACATACACCCTACCTACACTTTCGTTAACACCACATACCACAACCATTATTTTCATTAACATCACATACCACCACTTATACACCACGTACCACCATTCACATTTCCATAAACACCATTTATACACAGCTAATGGCACATCAGATGCTAACACTTGTGTTTTAACACCGTTTTTTTTCTCTACACCAATCACACCACTACCTATACAGGTTTGAGAATTGATAGTTTTACATATCAATATCAACGAAAGAGATAGATCTACCGTTATTAGTTTGCATGTATTACCACCATACTACCACATACACATTTCCATTAACACCACCATACTACCACTCACATTTGCATTAACACCACCTATACACCACATACCACCACTCATACACCACTTACCACCACCTATACACCACATACCACCACCTGTACACCACTACTGGCACATCAGATGCCATCACTTACATCTTCTTTAACATTACTCACACCACTACCTATACAGGTCTGAGAATTGATAGTTTTACATATCAATATCAACGAAAGAGATAGATCTACCGTTATTAGTTTGCATGTATTACCACCATACTACCATGCTTATTTCCATTAACACTACCATACCACCACCTATACACCACATACCACCACTCATACACCACTTACCACCACCTATACAACCCATACCACCACCTGTACACCACTACTGGCACACCAGATGCCATCACTTACATACTACCATGCATATTTCCATTAACACCACCATACCACCACTCGCATTTCCATTAACACCACATACCATCACCTATACACCACATACCACCACTCATACACCATCTATACACCACATACCACCACTCAAACACCACATACCAATACTCAAACACCACATACCAACACCTATACACCCCATACCACCAACTGTATACCACTACTGGCACACCACATGCCATCACTTACATCGTCTTTAACATAACTCACACCACTACCCATTTAGGTCCCAAGTTATGTATTTCTTAGCATAACAATATTAATGAAAGAGATTGATCTACCGATATTAGATTGTGTGTCACCACCATACTACCACCCACATTTTATAAACACCACATACCACCACTTGTACACCACACACTACCGCTTATACGCTAAATAACACCTACTCCCCACTATCGGCACACCAGTTCCCTTGACTTTGGGTTTCTTTAACACTACTCACACTATTATCTATATAGGTTCCTTAATTTTGCATTTCTTTCCATAATATTAATTAAAGAGATTGATTTAGTTTTATTAGTTTGCATGTTTCACCACCATAACACCGCTCACATTTTCATTAACACCACACACTACCAACAAAATGTTCACTAACACCATATACCACCACCTATACACCACATACCACCCCTCACATTCTCATGAACACGACTACTGGCACCGCAGTTGCCACCACTCATATTTACTTTAACAAGGATCCGTGTTTACCCTACTCTCAATTGTGTAATCATTATAAGATTGTTCATTATCTTCACTTTTTCATGAACAATTATGAGACTTCCTATAGTTGATATAGTAAAAACCCAGATCTATAGAGAGACCAAGTGCTCCGATAAAGGGAAATTTAAAATACAGCTAATGCAGGATACTCTTCTTTTTTTTTCCATTTTCAAGAGTATGCTAGAAATAATCAGATGCGAAAGGGGGGGTTTCTTTATGTGTCAGAATTGTGTCCTAACTCTTCCTTTGGTAAAAGGAATATAAATATATATACACTTTATACACCACCATACACCGTATATCGTTACCCCTTTACACGCTGCTCGCAATAATTATGTAGAATTAGATTTCCTTACATAACGTAGTGAGGATCGGGAGAAAATAGAGGGGGCGATTTCAAGGTCACAATATATATTATGACCTTCGCGCAAATATAAAAATGTTGAGCGATTTGATGCGAAATTGAAATAATATATTATTTGACAAGAAAATTTTTCACGTATACAGCTTATGTATAGGTTAGACGACAACTTTACTTGATAACGCCTATCAATATAACGACAACATATAGACATGAATTGTAAGATGTACGTCGTGACGTACTTTCTCGTTGTGATCTCATAAGGTGCGAAGTGCACAGATATCATAGTTGTTTTTATATACTATAAAACTGTTCTGCTATAGCCATAATAGTGTTGATGTCCAAAGTACTTTTAGAGTAAAAATGAATTATTTTTAAATATATAGCGTAAAACTATATGCGATCCGGGTTAGAATAGGTCCTCAGTACCCCTTGCTTGTCGTCAGAGGCGTCTAAATATGGGGTGTTCTTTCGGATGAGATCGCAAAAACCGAGGTTCCGTGTCACACCAGGTGTGGGACAATAAAGATCCCTCCCTGCTCAAAGGCCGTAAGCGCCGAGCATAGGCCTAGATTTTGCAGTCCTTCACGGGCAGTAATGACGTCGCCTTATGAGTGAATCATTCCCGAGTAAAAAATCAAAACAAAAAAAATCAATCACATAAGATTCAATACAAAGGCCTAATGCAGAAAGATCTGACTCAAACCACACAATATAGTGAACATATCCATAAACTCTGTGCATGTTAACCGAATTCCGTAGCTGAGCTCATTGTTTACAAAATACCCGCGTTTCCGCGAAATGAAAACGAAACCTGGCATGTTCTAATTTTCAATCTTCTAAACGTTACTGGGTCACCAGTGAAGCGAACTGGCGAGAGCGTCGTTATATAAGGAGAGAGAGCGGACCTCCTTGAAAACATCCCTCGGAATATCTGAGCTCATTGTTTACGAAATATCCGCGTTTCCGAGAAATGAAACCTGACGCCTATCTATTTTCTGGCCCCGGCTTGACCCCCTCTATAAAACCCCGCACTCCAAACTACACTCAAAACTGCACTCAGTTGAACTCCCTATCGGCCCGCACTCAAAACTGCACTCAGTTGAACTCCCTATCTAGTCGCCTTATACTACTGATTACGCCTATTCGCTCTCTTTCCATAAATTTTGGGGGAGGCATGTCAGACGGTCACTTGTAATCTACATACAACATTTTAGCCCAATAGGTGAACAAACACCAGATATATGAGTGAGGACAGACAGACAAACAGACCAAGCGAAACTTATGTACCCCCCCCCCCCCTATAAGAAAGAGTATAATGAAATAACTTCTGTGTAATTCATTCTAGAAATTGGCGGCCGACGATTTAGGACATCCCAAAATCGTTGCCCCTAATGCTAGTGCAATCGTCGGTGAAATGTCACCCCAAATCGTTGTCAGCAACGATTTGGGATGGAGCGACGATTTAGGGTGTAACACACTTGTACTATTTAATTGGCTGCTTTTCTCAATCCGAAATCAGACTGTTCGTCCTAAATCACGTTAACATCCACGAGTGTAATTACATGTGTCGGTTCTACTCATGCAAGGCAGGGGCTTCTGAAGGCTTGAGTCCAAAACTGACCATTTTATTAATTCGTTTTATCAATTAAAACTACAAACATGGTAATGCCAAGTCAATGGCGGATTTAGTTTAGAGGGGGAATAGTCGGCGCCCCCCCCCCCCCCCCTAAAATTTTCAAATTTAAGGTAAATCGCGATATCTTGTTTCAGAAAATGTACTAAACGATTAAAGAAGCAATAATTTCTTCCCCTCTCGGAAAAATGAATGATAAAATCCTTTGATTTCTTGAATTACTTTATTGGGAGAATTTAATTTTTTCCAAAAAAAAAACCCTTAAAATTTGGGTCATTTTATTATTTTCACCTCATGAAAATGATAGAAAATAGTACAAATGACTTAATAGGAGAAATATTTCAAGCCCCATAAAATCTGTAAAATCCAGGACCCACCGCCTCATAAAGTGGCGCCCCCCGTAACCACAATTCCTGGATCCGCCCATGCAAGTAGGAGTGTCAACAGATATAATCAAAGAAAGACAACTCTGGCGAAATGAATTGGAAAGTTTTGATTCAGAGTTATCTCTCTTTGGTTATGATCCTTAGATGTTAGTGATTGGTCCGCTCGCGTACTTTTATACATAATGAAACGCCATGGTGGGGGACACGGAGGTTCCCGGCAAGAAATGCAGAGCAATTGTCTTTGAATATCACCCAAATATCGCATTATTCGTTCCCTGGTTTACTCAAAAATAGCGGAAAGTTTTAATAGGACGCAGTTCTCGGTCATGTGTAATAAATGCAACATGATAAAACTGATGTTTGAATTTGATAATAACACACTGTATTGATTTTCTAAGTATTCAAACATTTAAAAAAGACGGGAAAATGAAAAGAAATGCACGGAAACAAAAATGAATTACATCTAAGCATATTATGAAAAAAATATTCTCATTTCCCTTGTAGTAGCATACTTCATTTTATAATTATTGATTAGATTGATTTTTTCAATTACCTCGATACAAATACAAACACTCCGACTCACTTTTAAGTAAGGAAATTCCGATTTGAGAAACTTCCTCGATCGGGGGTTCGGTTTGATTTGAAAAATATATATTGATATTGCTTTAATTAGTATGACCTTATGAAATCTGACAATAAAATTCTAAAAAAAAAAAGAAAAAATGAAATTTCTCCGTTTGTGTTGTTGCGTAAATATCATTATGTCACTTACAAACACTGAATAGATCACTCTCTTGATCGCGTATTGCTGCTCATCAGTCGCGGATCTAGAGGGGCGGGAAATAACGGACCAGGGGTTTAACACCCCCCCCCCCTCTTTTTTGTTGATTTAAAAAGCAGATATTGTTTTTAAAAGGAAACTTCATTGGCGGAAAAAGTGCAATATAGTGTTGTGTCCCTCCCTTGGTAAATGTTTCGGATCCGCCCCTGTAATGGCCTGTATAGGAGGGGGAGGGGGAGGGGGGGGTGTTAATCCTTTAACTGAAAATATTCTGATCCACATTGGAAGGGGGGATTTACACAGGAAAAATTGCATGCTAGTCAATGACACTTTGAAATTTTTTATAATTTTGTTTAGCTGCAAGAGAATTTACGATGGTGGATGTAGAAGGCACGTGCATTGCATCTCAACCCCCTATGGTAGAACATTTTAGACTAATGTTTTCCTTTCTTTTTTTCTTTTGTCATTTCGGAGTCTTCTATTTTCTCTCACTTTGTTTGGTACAAAAAGTTTCTCCTGAACGCGGCAGGTAAAATGTGTATGATTAATCATGTGATCGGTCTGGGTTTTAAATTAAGCTCATCCTGAGAAATCCCCATAATTCATGGATATGTTTAAGAATATATTAAAGTCCTCAAAATTCCTCGTATTGCATCTGAATATTTACCCTGACGTATATAGGCTTCAAGATCAAGGTAGATTTTTTATAAGTCTTAAGGATTCGTTTTACAATTATTTATATGCAGGAGCTGAAGGTTCAAGTGAGCCTTTCTGATCGCCTGTTGTCCGTCGTCTGTCTGTCCGTCTGTCTGTAAACGTTTTACATTTTCGACTTCTTTTCCAGAACCACTGGGCCAATTTTAACCAAACTTGGCCAAAATAATCCTTGGGTGAAGGTCTTTCAAGTTTGTTCACATGAAGGGCAATACCCGCTTCAAAGGGGGAGATTATCACAAAAATGCAAAAATAGGGTGGAGTCATTTAAAAATCTTCTCAAGCACCACTAGACCAGAAGAGCTGAAATTTACATGAAAGCTTCCTGACATAGTGCAGATTCAGGTTTGTTAAAATTATATCCCCCGGGGGTAGGATGGGGCCACAATAGGGGATCAAAGTTTTACATACGAATATATAGGAAAAATCTTTAAAAAAAATTCTTCTCAAGAACTACTAAGCCAAAAAAGCTGAGATTAACATGAAAGCTTCCTGACATAGTGCATATTCAAATCTGTTAAACCCATGACCCCTAAGGCTAGGATTGGGCCACAATAGGGGATAAAGTTTTTTACATAACTAATGAATAGAAAAAAAATATTTAAGATATTTCCCCTTAAGAACCATTGGGCTAAAGAAGTTTACAGTTGCACAAGAGCTTCCTGACATAGTGCAGATTCAAGTTTGTAAAAATCATGGTCCCCAAGGGTAAGGTGGTGGCAAAGTAGGGGGTCAAAATTTTCCATAAAAATTTATAGGGAAATCATTAAAAATCTTCCTCTGAAAAATCACTGGGCTAGATAAGTTAATGTTCACATAAAAGCTTCATGACATAGTGCAGATTCAAATTTGTAAAAATCATGTGAGAGTGTGAGATCAGGGGGAGTGTAGAATCTGTCAGTGTGAGATCAGGGGGGTGGTGGTGGTGTAGAATCTGTCAGTGTGAGATCAGGGGGATGTAGAATCTGTCAGTGTGAGATCAGGGGGGGGTGTAGAATATGTCAGTGTGAGATCAGGATGTGTAGAATCTGTCAGTGTGAGATCAGGGGGGGGGGGTTAAAATCTGTCAGTGTGAGATCAGGGATGGTGGTGTAGAATCTGTCAGTGTGAGATCAGGGGGGGGGGGGGGGTGTAGAATATGTCAGTGTGAGATCAGGGATGGTGGTGTAGAATCTGTCAGTGTGAGATCAGGGATGGCGGTGTAGAATCTCTCAGTGTGAGATCAGGGATGGTCGTGTAGAATCTGTCAGTGTGAGATCAGGGGGGTGTATAATCTGTCAGTGTGAGATCAGGGGGCGGTGTAGAATCTGTCAGTGTGAGATCGGGAGGGGGGTAGTTTTTGTCAGTGTGAAATGAGGATGTGTAGAATCTGTCAGTGTGAGATCGGGGGGGGGGGTGGGGGGGGGTAGAATCTGTCAGTGTGAGATCAGGGATGGTCGTGTAGAATCTGTCAGTGTGAGATCAGGGATGGTGGTGTAGAATCTGTCAGTGTGAGATCAGGGGGGGGGGGTGTAGAATCTGTCAGTGTGAGATCAGGGGGGCGGTGTAGAATCTGTCAGTGTGAGATCAGGGGGGGGTGTAGAATCTGTCAGTGTGAGATTAGGATGTGTAGAATCTGTCAGTTTGAGATCAGGGGGGGGGGGGGGTAGAATCTGTCAGTGTGAGATCAGGGATGGTGGTTTAGAATCTGTCAGTGTGAGATCAGGGGGGTGCAGAATCTGTCAGTGTGAGATCAGGGGGGTGTAGAATCTGTCAGTGTGAGATCAGGTGGTGTAGAATCTGTCAGTGTGAGATCAGGAGGTGTAGAATCTGTCAGTTTGAGATCAGGGGGGGGGGGGTGTAGAATCTCTCAGTGTGAGATCAGGGGGGGGTGTGTAGAATCTGTCAGTGTGATATCAGGAGGGATGGTGTAGAACATGTCAGTGTGAGATCAGGGGAGTTGGGTTGTAGAATCTGTTAGTGTGAGATCAGGAGGGAGGGGGGGTTAGAATATGTCAGTGTGAGATCAGGGATGGTGGTCTAGAATCTGTCAGTGTGAGATCAGGGATGGCGGTGTAGAATCTCTCAGTGTGAGATCAGGGATGATGATGTAGAATCTGTCAATGTGAGATCGGGGGGGGGGGGGTGTAGAATCTGTCAGTGTGAGATCAGGGGGGGGGGGGTGGTGTAGAATCTGTCAGTGTGAGATCGGAGGGAGGGGTAGTTTCTGTCAGTGTGAGATCAGGATGTGTAGAATCTGTCAGTGTGAGATCAGGGGGGGGGGGGGGTTTAGAATCTGTCAGTGTGAGATCAGGGATGGTGGTGTAGAATCTGTCAGTGTGAGATCAGGGATGGCGGTGTAGAATCTGTCAGTGTGAGATCAGGGGGGGTTGGGTTAGAATCTGTCAGTGTGAGATCAGGGATGGTGGTGTAGAATCTGTCAGTGTGAGATCAGGAGGGGGGGGGGTGTAGAATCTGTCAGTGTGATTTCGGGGGGTGGGTGTAGAATCTGTCAGTGTGAGATCAGGTGGTGTAGAATCTGTCAGTGTGAGATCAGGAGGTGTATAATCTGTCAGTTTGAGATCAGGGGAGGGTGTGTAGAATCTGTCAGTGTGAGATCAGGGGGGGGGGGGGTTATAGAATCTATCAATGTGAGATCAGGAGGGATGGTGGTAGAACATGTTAGTGTGAGATCAGGTGGTGTAGAATCTGTTAGTCTGAGATCAAGGGGGCGGTGTAGAATCTGTCAGTGTGAGATCAGGGGTGGTTTGTAGAATCTGTTAGTGTGAGATCAGGGGGGGGGGGGGGGGTGTGTGTGTAGAATCTGTCAGTGTGAGATCAGGATGGTGGCATGGGGGTGGGGTTGGAGCGATGTTCTCTGAGGCTGTAGTACATTCTGTTCAGAAACACTCCTCGTCTCATCAACATGCAACACTTACTATACACGTGCAAATTGTGTGTGTGTGAAAGTTCTGCATAATTGACTTCATCGAATACATTTCATGCATTCCCGGATCCTCTTTATATGTAACAGTGAAACAATTATCTGGACCACGTATCTCCCATTCCTGAAGCATCATTTCCATTTTGAGGTTTAACAAACTTTTCATTTAAATTAACAGAGATAACAATGACTTCGTTTTCAAAAAATGAAATGAAATATTTGGAGCGTTGTATTTGAAAATTTTGGGTACTTACATCTATAATGGTTGTTTTAGTGCTTGTATCACACAACAGTACTATTCCCAGGTTCATAACACGATATGAACTCGTAGCACAGGTTCATAATACGATATGAACTCGTAGCACAGGTTCATAACACGATATGAACTCGTAGCACAGGTTCATAACACGATATGAACTCGTAGCACAGGTTCATACTACGATATGAACTCGTAGCACAGGTTCATAACACGATATGAACTCGTAGCACAGGTTCATAACACGATATGAACTCGTAGCACAGGTTCATAACACGATATGAACTCGTAGCACAGGTTCATAATACGATATGAACTCGTAGCACAGGTTCATAATTATGCAAATTAGGTAGGGCAATCATTCATGCACCACATAAAT
Organism: Ostrea edulis; assembly: GCF_947568905.1. Lineage (NCBI taxonomy): Eukaryota > Metazoa > Mollusca > Bivalvia > Ostreida > Ostreidae > Ostrea > Ostrea edulis. Next base: position 76,951,387 of record NC_079171.1, on the reverse strand, counting down.
AAAACAACATGTCATTCTTTTAAATTGTTAACATTGACGGTAAAAAGGCTCGGGAAATATTAAATCTGGTAACACATTTCATAAATTTCATATACCATAAGCACTCGTTCATGGACTTGAAATCTGCCTGACATAGTGCAGAATCAAGGTTGTCAGAAACATGGCTCCCGGGGGTAGGGTGTGGTCACATTAAGGAATCAAAGATTTACATTGGGGGTAGGGTGTGGTCACAATAAGGAATCAAAGATTTACATTGGGAGTAGGGTGTGGTCATAATAAGGAATCAAAGATTTACATTGGGGGTAGGGTGTGGTCACAATAAGGAATCAAATATTTACATTGGGGGTAGGGTGTGTTCATAATAAGGAATCAAAGATTTACATTGGGGGTAGGGTGTGGTCATAATAAGGAATCAAAGATTTACATCGGAATATGGAAACGTTAATCCCCACGGGGGCGGGGTGGGGGGGGGGGGGGGCGGGGTGAGGGGAGATCTTTAAATATGAGCTAAGATGACTGAGTTGAGTGATGTGGGCCTCCTGTTGTAATTGACAGAAATCACAACACGGCGGCTAAGCGACATTTCTTGCTGTAGTCTTCAATTGGACATTATATATATCGACGACGTTTTATCTATCAACAATGATAACTTTCATTCATAATTTCGATTCGAAATATCCATGTGAACTCGAAATAAAGACACCGCAGAGTCGTCCACTTCTGCTTCATACTTAGATATCTTATTGAAAGTAGATATTAACGGCAAACTGACAACTTGAACTTTATGACAAACGGAATGATTTCAGCTTTTCCATCGTCAACGATGTAATATTCCATTATCACCTGCATATGGTGTTTATATCTCTCAGCTGATTCGATACGCAAGAGCTTGTTCTGTGGACGATCAGTTTTTAAATCGAGGCAATCTGCTTACAAACAAGTTGATGGTACAGAGGTTTCAACAGTCTCATTTAAAGTCAGCATTTCGTAATCTAGTTTGCCAATACAACCTATCATCGTGTCAAATGCCGTCTGACTTTTTTCATACCGATTGTTAGGCCGTTCTTGGTATACTGATTTTGACAACGGATTATTCCGTTTACCTGATCAGAACATAGGGTTCATGGCGGGTGTGACCTGTCGACAGGGAATGCTTACTCCTCCTAGACACCTGATCCCACCTCTGCTGTGTCCAGGGGTCCGTGTTTGTCCCACTCTCTATTTTGTATTACTTATAGGAGTTATGAGATTGATCACTGTTCGTTATCTTCACCTTTATATGAGTTATGAGATTGATCACTGTTCGCTATCTTCACCTTTCATATCTGTTATTCCAGATTCTGATTGATTGATTTATAATTGATAGGAATCACAGCACGACGGTTTATCTCAGTTATCCGGAACCAGGGGAGAGGTGGTGGTCCAGAAACCTAACAAAACATTATGTAAGTTCACGTGACTACTCTGTTCTCTCTCTCTCTCTCTCTCTCTCTCTCTCTCTCTCTCTCTCTCTCTCTCTCTCTCTCTCTCTCTCTCTCTGTGCCTCTCTCTGTCTGTCTGTCTCCCTCTCTCTCTCTCTCTCTGTGTCTGTCTCTTTTCTCTCTGTCTCTCTCTCACTCTCTCTCTCTCCCTCCCCCCCCTCTCTCTCTCTCTCTCTGTGTGTGTGTGCCTCTCTCTCTCTGTGTGTCTGTCTCTTTTCTCTCTGTCTCTCTCTCACTCTCTCTCTCTATCCCTCCCCCCCCTCTCTCTCTCTCTCTCTGTGTGTGTGTGCCTCTCTCTCTCTCTCTCTCTGTGTGTGTGTGTGTGTCTGTCTCTTTCTCTCTGTCTCTCTCTCTCTCTCTGTGTGTGTGTGTGTGTGTGCCTCTCTCTGTCTGTCTCTCTCTCATTCTCTCTCTCTCATTTTCTCTCTCTGTGTCTCTCTCTCTCTGTCTCTCTCTCTCTCTCTCTCTCTCTCTCTCTCTCTCTATCTCTCTCTCTATCTCCCTCTCTCTCAGGTGAAGATATATTTTAAACACAAAGTTATCATCTTCCTGTTGATTTTCAGTGTATATACTAAATCAATTCAGATAACATAGGAACAGAAAACACCGATTTCTACAATAAATTCATTCTATTTATAGACACCAGTTACTGGACTGATATCATCAGTTTATTTGACCTGAATAGTTTACAAACATTAAGTGCAGAAGGGTCGTCATTTGGCAAGTTAAGTCACATATTATTTAGTCACTTCAACGTGAAATATAGCACCACAAGACATCATTAAAATGGGCACCACGATACATCATTAAAATGGCGTTGTATTGTAGTATAGCTCAGTAGACTGCTCATCGTAAATTCGAGACGAGCAGGTTTTTATTTTAGGTTACTTTTTTATATTAAAACTGCATTTTTATCTAAAAAAGGTAAATTTGAAACTTTTCAATTTCAAAATATCATTTACCTATCCTTCACTTTTCATTGTGTGTTGTTTTATATCTACATAAGTCGGTATCTGGCAGAAATATTGTTGCTTCCGCTTTTGAAAAAAAAAACTTTTACAAAGGAAAAGGGCGGATCCAAAGAGGTGGGGTTTCCAGCTCCCCGCCTCTCTTTTACAAAAAAAAAAAAATTACAACGAGAGAACAACAAAACAATTCATGAAAATATTACTGCATGAAGTGTACATAATCTAGAATATAACCTATTGTTCCATTGCCAAAAGGGAATTTCCGGGGGAAATTCGGCCATTACATGCAGGTTTTAATGTAGCTGCAGAACTGTAGCTCTCTGAAAAAATATTTTGACATAACAGAGAGCTACAGAGCCACCCCTTATAAAAACCTTCGATTTACGGCGCACAAAAAGCTGCGCACGGTTGAGGCCTTATATCGTTGTATTCTTGAGTTGCTGTCTCATAAATTTAATATAAAAAAATTCTTAATATATTTTCCTACTATACTTGTGTCTAAACATACCTTCAAATATTCATTAAAGCCCCATACGACCTGAAAACTCCCAGCTTCAAATGATTTCGTTGGTTGACGTAGCCATGTTAGGTAGTACATTTGTAAAGCGCTTTAAAGAACTAATGTTGATGGGGCACTATATGAATCTTTTAATTACAAGTACAATCATTTGTATAATTATTGTGCATCACGTAACCTTATTGATAACCAGTATTTATGGAATTTGTCTTAATCTCATCACTACCGGTATTTGTATAATTATTGTGCATCACATTATTGATAACCAGTATTTATGGAATTTGTCTTAATCTCATCACTACCGGTATTTGTAGAAATGACTCTTCAGTACTTCTTTAGTGCGGTTTTCCTTCAGATTTAAGACTTAGAGATGTACACATTCCGTACACACTGCGCGTGTGAATATACTGAAACAGATTCACGATGTTTGTTTGTATAAAGATGCGATGCACTCGTGTGTAGTTATTCTACATTTGCTTTTGCTTTTTTTCTCTCCAGATTTTTCATCAGTGGAGAGGGAAGACTCCAGAGGGAGTCCGTACTATGGGCAGAGACGGATATCATACCAAGACTTCCTTAACCAGGTAATGGAGGGCCGATTAGGTTCACATAGATTCAGAAAATGTGTGGCCGCTTAGGTTCAGAATAATATAAGGTCGCACATGTTTAGAAAACGTAAGGTCGCTTAGGTTCAAACAGATTAAGAAAATTGAAGGTTGCATAGATTCACAAAAATTCAAAAAAAATGAAGATTGCTTAGATTGAAACTAAGTCCGAGAACATAGTGTTTATTAAGCTAGTTTTATCTATTTTACATAACGTGTGTCTAAGGGCGCTAAGTTGAAGTCGTTGTATTTTTGTAAAATTTACTATCGGTTATACCAATCTGTATCACTAGGAAGATAAAACGTGATCGATAATAATCTTTATTATATACCCATCCATGTTTTGACTTTAGCTCACCTGAGCTGTTCAAGTGAGCTTTTCTGATCGCCTGTTGTCCGTCGTCTGTCCGTCTGTCTGTAAACTTTTTACATCTTCGACTTCTTCAGAACCACAGGTCCAATTTCAACCAAACTTGGTCAAAAGCATCCTTGGGTGAAGGGTTTTCAAGTTTATTCAAATGAAGGGCTATGCCCCTTTCAAAGGGGAGATAATCACAAAAATGCAAAAATAGGGTGGGATCATTTAAAAATCTTTTTCTTAAGAATCGCTGAGCCAGAAAAGCTGAAAATTACATGAAAGCTTCCTGACATAGTGCAGATTCAAGTTTGTAAAAATCATGGCCCCGGGGGTATAATGGGGCCACAATAGGGGATCAAAGTTTTACATACAAATGTATAGGGAAAATCATTAAAAATCTTTTTCTGAAAAATCACTTGGCCAGAAAAGTTTACTTTCACATGAAAGCTTCCTGACATAGTCCAGATTCAATTTTGAAAAAATCATGATCCCAGGGAGCAGGTTGGGGCCAAAATAGGGATCAAAGTTTTATATGCGAATATATAGGAAAACTCTTTAAATATGAGCCGAGGTGACTCAGGTGAGCGATGTGGCCCATGGGCCTCTGGTTTGATACTGTAGATTTCACGGAGTAAGATCTGGTTTTCCGGATCACCACACTGGTTTTCTGATTCCGTATCAGTATTCTCTGAGACTGATGACGTCACAATGCATGGACGCAACGTTTTTTTGTGGAAAATATTCACTGCGTCACAAACAAAACTGCGTACACAAAGTATAATTTCACTACATATGTCTGTCTTTTTTATGATTTGGATTATATTTAGTATCTTAATATATATACGGTGTAACCATTGGACCAAGCGAACCATGAAATGGTCATTGGCGTGTTCCAAGTAATAATCATAATTCTGTTAATTACGGCAAATTATAATTCATTTAAAAATATGTATTCTCCTTGCGCTAAACGCCCAGTATCAACGAGGGATATGCAAGGTGAAGATAACGAACAGTGATCAATCTCATAACTCCTACAAGCAATACAAAATAGATAGTTGGGCAAACACGGACCCCTGGATACACCAGAAGTGGGATCAGGTGCCTAGGAGGAGTAAGCATCCCCTGTTGACCGGTTACACCCGCCGTGAGCCCCATATCCTCATCAGGTAAACGGAGTTATCCGCAGTCAAATCAGTGTGCCAAGAACGGCTTAACAATCGGTATGAAACACGTCAGACAGCATTTGACCCAATGCGAGGTTGTATTGACGAACTAGATCGTTATAACGACCATAGAATTTGCGAAATGCTGACTTCAATCGAGACTGTTGAAATCCCTGTACCATCAACTTGTTTGTCAGTAGCTTACCTCGATTTAAAAACTGCGAATCTAGCACCAGCCGACGTAAACCGTGCATTGTGACGTCACATGTAGCCTCGACCTTTTTCTTCGTCTTTCAATTATAAACAACAACAATACATCCCATTTGCAATTCAAAAGAAATAAATAAAATTAACCCACAAATTCTAAATGGTAAAACGGTAAGCGAAAATATATCGTATATTTTCATTACAGAAACTCATGAACTTGTTCTTCTATTTAGTTGCATTACTGTTTTTTTTAATATGATGATTGGTTAAAAACTGTAACAATGATAATCATATCGTTCATTTTTAGCTCACCTGAGCTGAAAGCTCAAGTGAGCTTTTCTGATCGCTTTTTGTCCATCGTCTGTCTGTCTGTCTGTCTGTCCATCTGTCTGTTAAACTTTTCACATTTTCGACTTCTTCTCCAGAACCACTGGGCCAATTTCAACCAAACATGGTCAAAAGCATCCTTTTGTGAAAGGCTTTCAAGTTTGTTCAAATGAAGGGCCATGTTCATTTCAAAGGGGAGATAATCACAAAAATGCAAAAATAGGGTGGGGTCATTTAAAAATCTTCTTCTCAAGAACCACTGGACCAGAAGAGCTGAAATTTACCTGAAAGCTTCCTGACATATTACAGGCTCATGTTTGTTCAAATCATGGCCCCCGATGGTAGGATGGGGCCACAAGGGGGGGGGGGTCAAAGTTTTTCTTACAAATATATAGGGAAAAACTTTAAAAATCTTCTTCTCAAGAACCACTGAGTCAAAAAACTGATTTTTACATGAAAACTTTCTGACATAGTGCAGATTCAAGTCTGTTCAAATCATGGCCCCCGGGGGTTGGATGGGGCCACAATAGGGGATCAAAGTTTTACATACAAATATTTAGGAAACATCTTTAAAAATCTTCTTCTCAAGAACCACTGAGTCAGAAAAGATGATTTTTACATGAAAACTTTCTGACATAGTGCAGATTCAAGTTTGTTTAAATCATGGCCCCCGGGGATAGGATGGGGCCCCAAGGTGGATCAAAGTTTTGCACACAAATATATAGGGAAAAACTTTAAAAATCTTCTTCTCAAGAACCACTAAGCCAGAAAAGCTGAGATTTACATGACAGCTTCCTGACATAATGCAGATTCAGGTTTGTTCAAATCATGGGCTCTGGGGGTTGGATGGGGCCACAATAGGGGATCAAAGTTTTACATACAAATATATAGGAAAAATCTTCTTCTCAAGAACCACTGAGCCAGAAAAACTGATTTTTCATGAAAACTTTCTGACATAGTTCAGATTCAAGTTTGTTCAATTCATGCCCCCCGGGGGTAGGATGGGACCACAAGGGGGATCAAAGTTTTACATACAAATATATAGTTAAAATATTTTTCTCAATAACCACTGAGTCAGAAAAGCTGATATTTACAAGAAAATTTTCTGACATAGTGCAGATTCAAGTTTGTTCAATCATGGTTCCCGGGGGGTAGGGTGGGGCCACAAGTGGGGGGGGGGGGTCAAAGTTTTACATACAAATATAGGAAAAAGCTTTAAAAATCTTCTTTTCAAAAACCATTGGGCCAAAGAAGTTGACATTTACATGAAAGCTTTCTGACATAGTGTAGATTCAAGTTTGCAAAGGGTAGTTTGGTCCATAATATGGACCAAGATTTTACATGCAAATATATATGGAAAGTCTTCAGATATGGGCCAAGGTGACTCAGGTGAGCGATGTGGCCCATGGGCCTCTTGTTAACAAACTGAGTGTTTGAATTACAAATTACACGTCAACCGCTAACACACCTGCATGTATAAAGTCCTTATCTATATTTGAGATACGTATTCTTTGTACTATACTTTTATGTTATGTGGAAAAGTTGCGTGGGCGTCACACTTCCTTTATCAAGAACTATAACTCACGTGATATGAAGCACGTGATACAATAAACTCAATCTTTCTGGGACTAATCAGTGTTAACATTTTGTTTCTTTTCAGCCATCAGTAGATCTGACAAAACTTCGGTCGAACTGGAGAGCAGACGCCCGTATCATTCCAAACGCCAGCAACAAGAAACGTAAGAATTACATACACATAAACAATCGCGAGAATCCCGAGAATTACATACGTAAACAATCCCGAGAATTACATACACATAAAAAATCCCGAATATCCCGAGAATCCCGAGAATTACATACACATAAACAATGAATCCCGAGAATTACATACATATAAACAATCGCGAGAATCCCGAGAATTACATACACATAAACAATCGCGAGAATCCCGAGAGTTACATACATATAAACAATCCCGAGAATCCCGAGAATTACATAAATATAAACAATCGCGAGAATCCCGAGAATTACATACACATAAACAATCCCGAGAATCCCGAGAATTACATAAACATAAACAATCGCGAGAATCCCGAGAATTACATACATATAAACAATCCCAAAAATCCCGAGAATTACATACACATAAACAATCCCGAAAATTCCGAGAATTACATACACATAAACAATCGCGAGAATCCCGAGAATTACATACACATAAACAATCCCAAAAATCCCGAGAATTACATACACATAAACAATCCCGAAAATTCCGAGAATTACATACACATAAACAATCGCGAGAATCCCGAGAATTACATACATATAAACAATCCCGAGAATCCCGAGAATTACATACATATAAACAATCCCGAGAATCCCGAGAATTACATACACATAAACAATCCCGAGAATTACATACACATAAACAATCCCGAAAATTCCGAGAATTACATACACATAAACAATCCCGAGAATTACATACACATAAACAATCCCGAAAATTCCGAGAATTACATACACATAAACAATCCCGAGAATTACATAAACAATCACGAGAATCCCGAGAATTACATACGTAAACAATCCCTAGAATTACATACACATAAACAATCGCGAGAATCCCGAGAATTACATACACATAAACAATCCCGAAAATCCCGAGAATTACATACACATAAACAATCGCGAGAATCCCGAGAATTACATACATATAAACAATCCCGAAAATCCCGAGAATTACATAAACAATCGCGAGAATCCCGAGAATTACATACACATAAACAATCCCGAGAATTACAGATGTACAGTGTTACCAGAGAATCACATACACATGTACAGTGTTACCAGAGAATCACATACACATGTACAGTGTTACCAGAGAATCACATACACATGTACAGAGTTACCAGAGAATTACATACACATGTACAGAGTTACCAGAGAATTACATACACATGTACAGTGTTACCAGAGAATTACATACACATGTACAGTGTTACCAGAGAATTACATACACATGTACAGTGTTACCAGAGAATTACATACAGATGTATAGTGTTACCAGAGAATCACATACACATGTACAGTGTTACCAGAGAATTACATACACATGTACAGTGTTACCAGAGAATTACATACACATGTACAGTGTTACCAGAGAATTACATACACATGTACAGTGTTACCAGAGAATTACATACACATGTACAGTGTTACCCGAGAATCCCGAGAATTACATACACATGTACAGTGTTACCCGAGAATCCCGAAAATCACATACACATGTACAGTGTTATCCAAGAATCCTGGAATCACATATACTGATTAACAATCGTAAATGTCTTTTCAACCTGTATTTTTCAAATTTGCAGAAAGCACATAACCTTAATGTTCTAAAATTAAATATTGTATGCTCAACCCTATCTAATCCGGAAAAACTTACACGGTATATTTTATTATCACCTTGGAATTCATTGCCAGAGAAGTTAACGGGTCCGTTTATGTATAGATGAGTGTGTTGATATGTGTAACATTGTAGTCACTCTACAGGTGTGTAGTATGTGTGTGTGTGTAACATTGTAGTCACTCTACAGGTGTGTAGTATGTGTGTGTGTGTAACATTGTATTCACTTTACAGGTGTGTAGTATGTGTGTTGAATTGATATTTCACACACAGTTTTGTTATATAAATAGTAGAATCCCTTTTCATTTTGGGTTAAAAGGGTTGAAGGCCAAGTTCACCATAGGACTTGGTAGAGAAAGCTTGTAGACACTCTAGAAGCCCCATTGTTCGCTCGATTGAATTGATACTTCATATTTAGCTTTAGTGTCCAATGCGGCAGAATCCTAGTGATTTTGGGTTCAACATTTGAAAAGGTCAGGTCACCACAGGACTTTATCAGAAAGGTCAGGTCACCACAGGACTTTATCGGAAAGGTCAGGTCACCACAGGACTTTATCGAAACGTTTGTGGACGCTCTAGAAGCCACATTTCTTTGCTTGATTGATTTTATACTGCACTTGTAGATTTCTTGTCATGAGTGAAAAAACGCTATTGATTTTGGGGGCCAAAGATCAAAGCTCAAGGTCACTACGAGACTTTAAATCAATGATTTGTAGGCACTCATTGTGAGGGGATATGTTACGGAGCTCTTGTTACAGATAAAATGTGAAGTGTGTATTGTCCATTATATCTGATGACGCTGTCTTACCAGGGTATTATTATATCTGATGACGCTGTGTTACCAGGGTATTATTATATCTGATGACGTTGTGTTGCCAGGGTATTATTATATATGATGACGTTGTGTTGTCAGGGTATTATTATATCTGATGACGTTGTGTTGCCAGGGTATTATTATATCTGATGACGCTGTTTTACAGGCTATTATTATATCTATATATTATTATTATATATTATTATTAGTATTATAATATACTGTTGTGTTGCCAGGGTATTATTATATCTGATGATGTTGTTTTACAGGCTATTATTATATCTGATGACGTTGTTTTACAGGCTATTTAACGATTGGCATACCGACAGTGAAGCGAGAGAAGGATGAGTATATTTTGAGTACCGTCCAGTCCATCGTGAACTGCACGCGGAAGGAGGAACTACAGGAGATCTACATCGTTGTCTTCCTTGCCGATTTTGACGAGGACTGGAAGGCCAACATCAGTAAACATCTGCGACAGCAGTTTGGCGATATCATTTCCATGGGAACGCTGCACGTGATCCAAGCATGGGATTCATTTTATCCGCCATTGGATAATTTAAAACATACATTTGTCGACCCAGAGACTAAAAAGAAATGGCGGGCTAAACAAAATGTCGACTACGCGTTTTTGTTTCTGTATAGTCAGGTTCTTGCCACGTACTATATACAAATGGAGGATGATACATATACCGTACCGGGTTATTTTAAAGTTATAAAAGACTACGTCAAGAAGTTCAAAGAGCGCTGGGTGTGTTTAGAATTCTCCGAATTAGGATTCATTGGAAAATTATACCACTCCGAGGACATCGACAAACTGGCCAAAATGGTCTTGTTGTTTTACGCACAGCAACCGTGTGACGTCACGTATTTGAATTTCAATGTTCAGATGTTGCAGTTTAAGCGACACATTCGTCGGCCGACGATATTTGAACATGTTGGCTATCATTCGTCACTTCCGGGGAAAATACAACCCCTTAAGGATCGTTTCTTTGAGGAACATCAAAAATCGATAAAGGGTGACAACCCACTCGCGAAATTGTACACCAGTTTGCCATTTGAGGGATATTTCAACCCTGACAAAGCCTACCGTAGAGAGGAAGGAATTTTCTGGAGTTCTAAAAATGGCCGAGCAAACGATTGGTTCTCCGTGGTATTCGATGAACCTCAGTTGTTAAGCAAAATAGTTATCCATACCGGAATAAAATCTCACCCTGGTGATAAAATGCATTTTGCAAAACTGGAGGCAAGTCTTGCGTCGACGCCCAGGGGCCCCGGCAAACCCGAGTGTAGCCGGAATAAACTGCTGGGGTATTTTGAAGATGGCGACATAGAACTGAATGAAGTTCGGTCTATCACAGGAGAAGAAAAAAATCACTGTTTGAATATCATCATCACCAACAAACAGGAAACTTGGTTGATAGTTAGGGAGATAGCGGTGTTTACTGTACACCACGAAATCAAGCAGACAACAAAAAATCTGGGTGATAGTTAGGGAGATAGCGGTGTTTACTGCACAACACGAAATCAAAAAGACGTCTTAAGCATTGCAGAATGTGTTATCCTGAGCACAAAACAAAAGGATGAGTCAATGTGAAATTCTGTGTAACGAATGTCACATGTGAACGTGCCGTTCTAAAATCAAATTGAATGTTTGTATGTGTGTAGGTCACGAGAGTTAGTTATCGTGTGTAGGTCACGAGAGTTAGTTATCGTGTGTAGGTCACGAGAGTTAGTTATCGTGTGTAGGTCACGAGAGTTAGTTATCGTGTGTAGGTCACGAGAGTTAGTTATCGTGTGTAGGTCACGAGAGTTAGTTATCGTGTGTAGGTCACGAGAGTTAGTTATCGTGTGTAGGTCACGAGAGTTAGTTATCGTGTGTAGGTCACGAGAGTTAGTTATCGTGTGTAGGTCACGAGAGTTAGTTATCGTGTGTAGGTCACGAGAGTTAGTTATCGTGTGTAGGTCACGAGAGTTAGTTATCGTGTGTAGATCACGAGAGTTAGTTATCGTGTGTAGGTCACGAGAGTTAGTTATCGTGTGTAGGTCACGAGAGTTAGTTATCGTGTGTAGGTCACGAGAGTTAGTTATCGTGTGTAGGTCACGAGAGTTAGTTATCGTGTGTAGGTCACGAGAGTTAGTTATCGTGTGTAGGTCACGAGAGTTAGTTATCGTGTGTAGGTCACGAGAGTTAGTTATCGTGTGTAGGTCACGAGAGTTAGTTATCGTGTGTAGGTCACGAGAGTTAGTTATCGTGTGTAGGTCACGAGAGTTAGTTATCGTGTGTAGGTCACGAGAGTTAGTTATCGTGTGTAGGTCACGAGAGTTAGTTATCGTGTGTAGGTCACGAGAGTTAGTTATCGTGTGTAGGTCACGAGAGTTAGTTATCGTGTGTAGGTCACGAGAGTTAGTTATCGTGTGTAGGTCACGAGAGTTAGTTATCGTGTGTAGGTCACGAGAGTTAGTTATCGTGTGTAGGTCACGAGAGTTAGTTATCGTGTGTAGGTCACGAGAGTTAGTTATCGTGTGTAGGTCACGAGAGTTAGTTATCGTGTGTAGGTCACGAGAGTTAGTTATCGTGTGTAGGTCACGAGAGTTAGTTATCGTGTGTAGGTCACGAGAGTTAGTTATCGTGTGTAGGTCACGAGAGTTAGTTATCGTGTGTAGGTCACGAGAGTTAGTTATCGTGTGTAGGTCACGAGAGTTAGTTATCGTGTGTAGGTCACGAGAGTTAGTTATCGTGTGTAGGTCACGAGAGTTAGTTATCGTGTGTAGGTCACGAGAGTTAGTTATCGTGTGTAGGTCACGAGAGTTAGTTATCGTGTGTAGGTCACGAGAGTTAGTTATCGTGTGTAGGTCACGAGAGTTAGTTATCGTGTGTAGGTCACGAGAGTTAGTTATCGTGTGTAAGTCACGAGAGTTAGTTATCGTGTGTAGGTCACGAGAGTTAGTTATCGTGTGTAGGTCACGAGAGTTAGTTATCGTGTGTAGGTCACGAGAGTTAGTTATCGTGTGTAGGTCACGAGAGTTAGTTATCGTGTGTAGGTCACGAGAGTTAGTTATCGTGTGTAGGTCACGAGAGTTAGTTATCGTGTGTAGGTCACGAGAGTTAGTTATCGTGTGTAGGTCACGAGAGTTAGTTATCGTGTGTAGGTCACGAGAGTTAGTTATCGTGTGTAGGTCACGAGAGTTAGTTATCGTGTGTAGGTCACGAGAGTTAGTTATCGTGTGTAGGTCACGAGAGTTAGTTATCGTGTGTAGGTCACGAGAGTTAGTTATCGTGTGTAGGTCACGAGAGTTAGTTATCGTGTGTAGGTCACGAGAGTTAGTTATCGTGTGTAGGTCACGAGAGTTAGTTATCGTGTGTAGGTCACGAGAGTTAGTTATCGTGTGTAGGTCACGAGAGTTAGTTATCGTGTGTAGGTCACGAGAGTTAGTTATCGTGTGTAGGTCACGAGAGTTAGTTATCGTGTGTAGGTCACGAGAGTTAGTTATCGTGTGTAGGTCACGAGAGTTAGTTATCGTGTGTAGGTCACGAGAGTTAGTTATCGTGTGTAGGTCACGAGAGTTAGTTATCGTGTGTAGGTCACGAGAGTTAGTTACCTTGTTTGTTGATAGTTTTGTAAAAGCAATATTTCTAGCTTCACGAATTTTATGAGAAATTTGTCTACGAGTGAAGAGTGTGATGTTCAGGTGTGAGATATTTGTTAATTCTTTACTGTAGTTTATATTGGTGAATATTTTTTTTTACGTCTGTACTGTCGTTCATATTTGTGAGAGTTTTTATTGGTGAGTGTTTTTATTGGTGAGAGGAGTGTTTTTATTGGTGAGTGTATTTTTAAGATGTACAATATGCGCCATTTATAAACTTTATTTTCTACAATGATTTTTTAAAGAAACTGTTTGAACTAATTTGTTCTTGTAGAAATGGATAGCATTAATTTTTCCTTACTTTTTATCTTTCATTTTAGTGTATTATTATCATTTTGAAAAAGTTCAAAAATTGTTCATGTCGTCTAAATGTTTTGTGAACCGAAGGTTATATGAACAAGGTCAATTTTCTTCAACTATTTTTGAAATACCTGAATTTTTAGATGCTAATACAAAAATATTATATTTCCTACAAACAATGGTTGCTGAACACCGGAAGTTGTGTGATGGCTCTGACGTCATGTTGATTGGGCAGGATTTCAGAGCTGAGATAGAAGCTATTTTTAATCTTCTACAATTTGTTTTGTTCTCGTGCACTTTTTTTATATATATAAATGTTACAGATTTAAACATGCGCACGGGTTTTGTTACGAAATATCCCTTTCAGATTGAAACAAACCGGGAGATATAGGTACAGTGTTTTTCCTGTACAAAGTCAATCTCTCACCAGAGGGCGTATTACGCTACGCGACAATCTCTCACCAGAGGGCGTATTACGCTACGCGACAATCTCTCACCAGAGGGCGTATTACGCTACGCGACAACACCTCTGTCAACGTCTGAATGTCAAGATTCTTGGCAAAACTTATTTCTACCTATTGCATTATAAAGTATGATTTTACAAGTTTTAGTGTTAAGCTTAAAATCTTACAGTAAGTTCACAAAAACAACGAATTTCATGATTATTCTAGTATTATTGGATGAATGAATATTTATATAAAACCTTTTAATTCGCTCAGGTGTCTCATATTTACCAGCTTCTGCGTTTATAAAATTCAGACATTTGTTTGATTTTCTTAGATATTATCATTACAGTTTGATATGCTAAGTTAGTTTTAGTACGTTTTGATATGATTTTTATACGTTGACAGAGGTATTAGTGGAGCATAGCGGGAACGATAACTCTGGGTAGAGATTGGTACAAAGTGCGTTTGTATATTGTAATGCTGTGTTATAGTAACCAGTGTTGTAGCATAGACTTTCACCTCGGTAAAACGGGCCCGGGATAGATCCCCCCATAGGTGGAGAAAGTGTCCCAGCATATAAATTCCCCCTATGTACAAAGTCAGTATAGAGTTTCTCCATGGCGGAAAAACCGCCCTGGTAAGAATTTTCCCTCTTCCTGTTTCCGGATTTCATTTGTCATAGTTTACTGAAATAGATATCCGCCCATCATTGATATTACGATATTCATGAAATAAACGATTTTTTGTTGTTGAGATGCTGAAGTTGGGTTTACACACTGAAAACTTTGAATTGCATATATAGTAAAAACAATATGCTTCTCAAAAGACCTTAATGATGGTCAATATCATTAGGATTTGTCGTAAAAAGTCGACTAAAAGATGTACAATTAAAATATCTGAAAAGTAAAATAGATGCACTGTATAGATTAAAGTGATTTGATTTTCCCATTTATCTAAATTCGAACTTTTGAATTAACAAATCAGTAACTTCTTTCCAACTTCACTATTTCAAATGTTAGATATTGGTAAATAACAGCAAAGGCTTGAGATGTCTGAATGAATTTTGATATACCATTACACGTATTGAATAATTTTCTTTTTTAAAAGAAACATAAGATGATAATTGTGATACACAAGACCCTGCTTAAAATTAAAGAATGAGAAGAATTCCTGAGTGTAGAAAAGCAAGAGAATTCTAGTATTAGAACTGGAAACGGATACATAGCTAAAATGTAAGAAAATGTAAGAAGGGGTCTTTTAGGGGGAAATTCTACACTAGGACGGTTTTTCCAAGGGGGAATTGGGCCCGGGTTAATTCTTCCTTGGGGAAAATTCTATGCCAGGCCCATCTTTCCGGGGGAAGATCTATCCCGGGCCCGTTTGTTTTTTTTTTAACTTTTAATTCATTATTTACTGATTATAACCGTATTGTGATAGGTCGGCGTTTGACAACACTGGGGATTGCGTTTGTTGTTATTAACATATTACTGAATGATCAAAGTCTTAAGGAGAACAAGAATATAAGATCTGTAACCTAAAGAGGAAACATGAACGTACATCACACTGTGCAGAGTCAACTGACTGATCAAGTATATTATCAATTATTCTAGTATTATTGGTCTAAGATATTGTTACCTAACACTCAGGCGGCTGTTACATTTCATCCCCCAGAACCTCCTACCATCCAATTATTACTCCCTCGGGTGTTACATTTTATCCCCCGGGACCTCTTATCTCCCAATCATCACTACCTCGGCTGTTACATTTTATTCCCGGGAACCTCTTTTCTCCCAATCATCACTTCGATGCACCTAGAACGATTCTGATTGCAAGTTTTTAGTCATAAAACATTTCCTTGTATGTTTCATTTCGATTGAACACTTATGCCTGTTGCATGTAAATGTATATTTCAATAGAGTTAACATCAGCTGAGGGAAGTTCACTATAAACAGCAACAAACAAAATCAGACCGCCTACCATTGTATTGTGAGAGAGAGACAGCCTGCCATTGTATTGTGAGAGAGAGACAGCCTGCCATTGTATTGTGAGAGAGAGACAGCCTGCCATTGTATTGTGAGAGAGAGAGAGCCTGCCATTGTGTTGTGAGAGAGACAGCCTGTCATTGTATTGTGAGAGAGAGACAGCCTGCCATGGTATTGTGAGAGAGACAGCCTGCCATGGTATTGTGAGAGAGAGACAGCCTGCCATGGTATTGTGAGAGAGAGACAGCCTGCCATGGTATTGTGAGAGAGAGACAGCCTGCCATGGTATTGTGAGAGAGAGAGAGCCTGCCATTGTATTGTGAGAAAGAGACAGGCCCCATGTTAGTAACCATGGTAACCGGGTTTTTCAAATTCTTCTTTATTAATTTTTTTTTACTTTTTCAACAGAAACTCAGCAAGCTTCATGTCTTGAAAATTAAATATATATATATATATATATATATATATATATATATATATATATATATATATAAAGAAAATCGAGTTTGAGGAAAATAGTGATTCGCTTAGGATATGGAACACATATTTATGCTTGTATACCGGTATGTTAGTTTATGTACGAATGTAACAGCATAGATACCGGCATGAATACATCGGTTTAACCGTATATATATACCTGTAACCGTGACGTAATGACAGGTATATACCGTTATATCTATTGTTATGTGGAATATGTATTGATTTAGCCGGTATCGGTATAACCGTTCATGTGCCATTGTAACGTACATGCACCGGTATAATGGCTTTAATTTCAGTTCCTGGTATTCTAAGATGGTATCTTGTTGCTTCCTGTTGAGAAGACTGAAGTAAATGTTTTTAATTCAAACAATGTATTGTGTGAACGTGCATGTTTATGTACGTGTGTGTGCATGAAGAGAGAGAGAGAGAGAGAGAGAGAGAGAGAGAGAGAGAGAGAGAGAGGGGGGGTTAGCTTTACCGGTGATTGCACTATACCGATTTTTTATTTGTTGATATAAACTTTTACGATTTGTCTTGCCAAACTACTGATTGTTAGAACTACTAATTGTTAGAACTCTGAGTTCATGTCAAAGTTTATTGATTATTTCAAAACCGATATGTTTATTCGGACCTAGTCAAACCAGTGCTTTAGTTACATATACTTTTATCATTTTGAAGACATTCCTATATATCCTGTCTTTATTGACTAGAAAAGAAATCAAACAATAAAATTGTATGTGACGTTTTTATGTGTGTTTTGTTATTGGTTCTCTTGAGCTTGAAGCTCAAGTGGACTTTTCTTATCACTATTCTTCCGGCTTCCGCACGGCCGTAAACTTTAAACTTTTCTGACTTCCTTTCTAGACCCATAAGTTTACTTGCAACCAAACCTGCCACAATGCATCCTTGATCGGATTTAGATTTGACCAGATGAAGTAACCACGCCCCTTTATGAAGTGGAGATGATGAAGAATTTATAAGTGTTTTGTGGCATCTTTTGAAAATCTCAAGAACCACTGTTTCAATTTCATTCAAACTTGGCACAAATCATCCGTATATCAAGGGGATTCACTTTTGTTCACATGGAGGGCCATGCTCCATTCAAAGGGGAGATAATCAAGAAAAGGCAAAAATAAGGTGGGGTCACTTAAATATCATTAGAACCACAGGGCCTGAACAGTTGAAATTTACATGAAAGTTTGCTGACATAGAACATATTCAAAGTTCTTCAAATCATGGCCTCCGGTGGTAGGTGTAGTCGCAATAGGGGTCGACGTTTTGCAAGGGGAGATATTGGGAACCTGTTTCAGTATCTTCTCAAGAACAACAGGACCATCATTAGTCATATAAGCATCCGCAGGTAGTGCAGATTATATAAGCATTATATGGTTATGTGTAGGCCATCAGAGTCTGCAAATTCAAATTTGTTCAGATTATGACAACAACCCTACCTGTTAAAAATATGTATATAGATTGCTTTTGGCAAAACAAGTTCAAAATGTTTGACCCTGTGACCTTGACCTATGAGTTTTTACAGTTTAACCTTGCTCATAACTTGAATGGTGAGTGATGTATCTTTCATATCTTGAGTATGCATTCCTTGTGACATGACCATTCCTTTGATACCGAAGATTCTGACCCAAGATATTTTTTGGCACGCTGTTTTTGGCTATATTTAGCTCTAAAACTTCATAGTTATTTCGGATTTCAAACATTTCGGTTGATCATCACTGAAGAGACATTATTTGTCGAAATGCGCATCTGGTGCATCAAAATTGGTACTGTATAAGTTTTACATATTGACCTACTTTTAAGAACAGTTAACCTAGGCAATATCTCCCAGAACTTTGTAAGTTAAGAACTTTCATATTTTATATATAGATTCCTTTTGGCATGTCCTTATATTTCATTCCATGATCTTTGACCCTTTTTCATGGTTTGGTCGTGACCCTTTTGGGATAGGTTGGGATCACAATATGGAGTAGAAACTCTTCATTGGAATACTTACTTTTCTTTTTTCCTGCCGCTTGTACCGGTGAGTGTCGCGGGGAGATACAGCCGTTTGCAGCCTGGAGGAGGGACATCTCGTAAGCTCTGTGGGTGTCTGCCACGGAGTCGCTCCAGCGTTGCCTTGGTCGTCCTCTGGCTCCCCAGCCAGAGTATCTGAAGTTATATATGTCCGAAGAGATGGTTGGTTTGGAGACATCCGTGCTAGTTGTCTGAACCACTTGATCCTCTGGTGCTCGATGTGATTTAGGACGTGCTGCTCATACCATGTCTCTTATGACGTCATTTCTGATCTTGTCTCGTCTTGTCTTGTTCACCGCTCTTCTTGGAGGTTTCATTTCGCATGTGGCCAGCTTCCTGTGGAGGGCGTCTGTTGGAGACCATGTCTGGCACTGGTGTGTGACTGTTGGTAAGAAAATGGCGTTGAATAAATATATTGGGGAAAATACAAGGCTTGATTATAATATAATGCACTACACTGAAAAATAAAATATACCTGGATTATTACTACTTATTGATTTTGAAAAAGCCTTTGATACTCATTCATGGACATTTATATAAAAAGCACTAAAACGTTTTAATTTTGACCCTTCAATTAGGAATTGGATATCAATTTTTGATACAGACGTTACATCAGCAATCAATCAAAATCTCCGATAGAATCATTATTCAGAGAGGTTGCAGACAGGCAGATCCATTATCACTATGTATATTTTGATATGTGCAGAAATATTAGCAATCGAAATCAGAATGAATAAGAATATCAAAGGCATTATTATATGTAATGTAGAAAAAAATCTCACAATTGGCTGATGACACCTCACTTATCATTGATGGAAGTGAAGAATCTCTCGTAGAAACTTTTAACACTTTAGATTGTTTTTCAGAAATATTTGGACTATATATCAATTGTGCAAAAACTCATGTAATATGGTTAAGTTAAAAAAATATATAGTAATTACAGGCTTAGGTGGGGTACCACCAGATTTACTTTGTTAAGAATACATTTTGACATGGAATTGAATACGATACCATAATTAAACTATGAACCAAAATTAGTACATATTAAATCTATAATCAAAGAATGGGAGAAAAGGTTTATAACTCCCATAGGGAAAATTACAGGTATTGTGAGACACTGGCCTTACCATTACTAAACCACATTTTACTGTCAATCCCAAATCCTTCTTAAGGAATTAAAAAATATATTGTTCTTGTTTATATGGAATAATAAAACACATAGAGTCAAAACGGAGATCATTGTTAAATATATGAAGATGGGGGATTAAAAATGGTACATCTAATGGCATTTATAGCATCTATGAAATTATTCTGGATAAGATATCTCGTGTTTTCAAATAGAGGGATGGAACATTTTTTTTCCATAGTTAGTCTTCAGCAAATTAATAAACTGTGGAATTGAATACATTACAATATTCTTGAAAACATTGAAAAATAAATTTTGGATAGATGTATTTAATCATGGCTTACATTGCACAACCTTAGTAAAAAGTCTGATGTTGCTGCTGATGCACCTCTATTTGATAACCCAAATATTCATATTGGTGGAAAACCATTTTATAATAAACAAATGTTGGACAGCGGCATCAGACAACTTAATGATATAATCAATGAAGATGGTTCATTTCTTGGTTTTGAATCGTTTTGCAATACTTATCCAAATACAAAGATTAATTTATTAGAATATGATATTATTATTCACGCTATTAAGGCTTGAGTGAAAAATTTGTGGCTGTGACAAAACTATCAAACAGCTCACAAATCCATTGGTTATGTCAAACATATATACAGGGTTGAAATGCAACAAATCAAAGCTTTTTTTATGACATTATAAATCAAAATACCTCAATCACATCAGGCAAAACAAAATGGAGTGAACTTTTAGAATACTTCATAAAATACTCTTCAGGGTGACAAAAGATAGCAAAATCCAATGGTTTCAATACAGAATTATAAACCGAATCTTAGTTATAAACTCTTTTTTTTTTATTCAAATTCAAAAAAAAAAAATTATTCAAAGTACTGCAATCATTGTCATTTTGAACAATAGAACATAATCTATGGGAGTCTGATTTTTTTTTTTCTTTGCCTAGCAGAATTTGAGCATTTTCTGGAAGATAAGACTGATTTACAGATAGCTATTGCAAAGAAAAATATTTTGGTTTTATTGAAAATAATAGTATGATACAAACCACTATTGTCTTGTGGCTTAAATACTGTGTGTACACAGCAAGATGCACTGAGAAGTCCTTGAGTGTGCGTGCTGCAACATCACAAATGAAATTCTCTCTCTCTCTCTCTGTATCTCTCTCTCTCTCTCTGTCTCTCTCTCTGTCTCTCTCTCTGTCTCTCTCTCTCTCTGTGTCTCTCTCTCTCTGTCTCTCTCTCTCTCTCTCTCTCTCTCTCTCTCATACTACATACTTTCAGCTTATGCTTTGTTTCTGTTTTGTTTCTCTGGATATAATATTAATGTATAGCTGATGTACCGGTATGTGGACAAGAAAGATCATGACGTTCTTGAGTTTCGCCTTGTTGCTCATATGAAACGTCAGGGTGTCTCAGGAAAGGGGTAAGTTGATAGCATTAGCTTTCTGGCATATTGTCTCTATTTCTCGATCTAGTTTGCCGTTTTCTGTGAAAATGCTGCCCAGGTATTTAAATTCACTGGCTTGCTTTAGCTGGGATCCGTTGATGTCCAGTTTGTCCGGTCTCCTGCTGACAGTCATGTTGATGTCCAGTTTATCCGGTCTCCTGCTTACTGTCATGTTGATGTCCAGTTTGTTTGGTCTCCTATTGACTGTCATGTTGATGTCCAGTTTATCCGGTCTCCTGCTAACTGCCGTGTTGATGTCCAGTTTATCCGGTCTCCTGCTTATACTGTCATGTTGATGTCCAGTTTGTCTGGTCTCCTGCTGACTGTCATGTTGATGTCCAGTTTATCCGGTCTCCTGCTGACTGTCATGTTGATGTCCAGTTTATCCGGTCTCCTGCTTACTGTCATGTTGATGTCCAGTTTGTCCGGTCTCCTGCTGACTACCGTGTTGATGTCCAGTTTATCCGGTCTCCTGTTGACTGGTGTTGATATCCAGTTTGTCCGGTCTCCTGCTGACTACCGTGTTGATGTCCAGTTTATCCGGTCTCCTGTTGACTGGTGTTGATGTCCAGTTTGTCCGGTCTCCTGCTGACAGTCATGTTGATGTCCAGTTTATCCGGTCTCCTGCTTACTGTCATGTTGATGTCCAGTTTGTTTGGTCTCCTATTGACTGTCATGTTGATGTCCAGTTTATCCGGTCTCCTGCTAACTGCCGTGTTGATGTCCAGTTTATCCGGTCTCCTGCTTATACTGTCATGTTGATGTCCAGTTTGTCTGGTCTCCTGCTGACTGTCATGTTGATGTCCAGTTTATCCGGTCTCCTGCTGACTGTCATGTTGATGTCCAGTTTGTCTGGTCTCCTGCTGACTGTCATGTTGATGTCCAGTTTGTCTGGTCTCCTGCTGACTGTGGTGTTGATGTCCATTTTGTCTGGTCTCCTGTTGACTGTGGTGTTGACGTTTTGTTTTGTTTTGCTTTTTCACAGTTGACATTGATTTTATTACGTAAGTACATAATTCTAGTTTTGGGGTAAAATATCCGAAGATATCCGCTAAGTAGTCTCCACCTTGGGTGCCAGGGACCCCCTCGATTAGAAAGAAAGGCATTTAGTTCATGTAATTCATATACATACAATTTCAGAAGTAAAAAGATAATAATAAGAATATTGTACAATATTATATTATATATGTAGTCAGGGGTCACATAATTCAGAGTCCAAGTTTGTGCCCCCGACCTGTTTATCTTGAAGGACAACTTATTACAATGCAGACAAAAATATATATATTTATTATACATTATATCTTTTAAGCAATATCCTTTAGTATTTTATAGAAATACATGTAATTTGCTTTGATTTTTTCACATGCATAGAACTCATAAAATAACTGTTTCTTAATATACACCATGAGACCATGAATACTTTCTTCACAATTTTCAAATCTACATTTCATTTTAAATTTATGTATTTTCATAACAATAAAAGATATCACATTGTTGTAGCTGTTTGTTGTATTGTTTTCTTGTAGATAAAAACCTAGAACAATTAATTTCCATGTAATCTTGAAATTGAAATATTTCCCTACAGTGTTCCAAACATATTGTACATTTTTGCACTCAAAGAGTAAATGCTTTGAATTTTCTACAACATTACATAATTGGCAAAAGCTGCATTGTTCCTTTTGGCATTTGCTCAGTGACAACTTACAGTGTGTCAAGTTATGTGATAATTTGTAATTGAATTCCGCTACTGATTTGTTTCAGATATTTCTTGCTCTAGAAAATATAAAGTGAATTTCTAAATTCCTTAAAACTACAGTTTAATTCTCTAGACTATTTGTTTTCATTTATTGGCAAAACAAATTTCATGGACATAATAACATTATAAATTTCTTGACTATTTAATTCCTTGATTAATACAGTTGTGTTATTTCTTAAATGTACATTTACGACATCCTTGATGTTAATATATATGGATTTTTGGCAAGGAAATTGTGTTTCAATTTTATTTTCAGAATTGTGTATTCACATAGCCAGTTGGCTTTCACTTTTAAGATATGACATATTTCAATTTTCCGTTTTCATCACAAAGGTCCTTTACATGTAATATTTTACTTTGAATCCAATTTTTGAAACAAAGTGTGTCATTATTGTACCTAAAGAGTGTATTTAACCAAATTGGTTGAGACAAAACATTCATCGGTCGATATAAGTGTGATATTCTGTAAAGCTTTGCATTTATTGAAATAGCTGATCACTTCGCAATAGAATGTAGGAATATTTGTCAACAGTGTCTTAATTTCTTGCTTATTCTTTGTGCCTTAGACTTAGGATATAACTTGGCTCTTGGGTTAATATTTTATTTTGTTAATAATCAAATAAAGAATAAAACAAGTCATTTTGTGATGCATTTGAATTAGATAGACGTTTGATCCACATGACCTTTAAGGCTTGAAATTTGCTTTTAATATCTACTACTCCTATCCCCCATCTTTAATTTGTCCAATAAGGGTTTTTCTTTTTATTCATATGTTTTATTCCACAAGAAATTGAATATAGCTTTGTTGATTTGTTTTATAGAATTTTCATTTGGATCCTTGCACCGTATAATAGTTTAGACAGTGCTAATGCATTTATTACTGTGCATTTTCCAAAAAGAGTTAGTTTTCTAGATTTCCATGTATTTAGTGTCTTGGTGAGTTTTCCAATCTTTTCGTCTCAATTAAGTTTATAACATTTAGCATGATCGTGTCCTAAAATATATCTAATCAATTTACTACTTTATTGATCATTTCAATATTTTCTAAATATTCGTCATTGTTTGAGCAAGTTTTATCGTTTTGTTGTAGACAACAGTGGCGGATTTAAGGGGGGGGGGGTAGCCGGCGCCCCCCCCCCCCCCTAAATTTAAGGTAAATCGTGGTATCTTGTTTAGTAAAACGTACTAAACGATAAAAGAAGCAATTATTTCTTTTACTCCCGGAGAAATAAATGACTAAATCTTTTGATTTCCTGAATAATTTCATTTGGAGAACTTAATTTTTTTTCAAAAAAAACCCTTAAAATATGCGTCATATTATTAATTTCACCTTATTAGAAATGATAGAAAATAGTACAAATGACTAAATAGGAGACATATTTCAAGCCCTCTAAAATCTGTAAAACCCAGGAGCTTCCGGGGGCTTCGCCTCAAGGCGGCCCCCAGACCCCCTGCCTCATAAAGTGCCCCCCCCCCCCCCGTAACTGCAATTCCTGGATCCGCCCCTGGACAATTAATCGCGTTTGAAATTTGATGATTTTTTTTCTAGTCTGAGAAAATATGCTGTATCCCCCGACGATTCTAACCATTTCGCTTTTGATCGAATGAATGCTCCTTTTGTTGTCAATCGCCTTTGCAAAATGTTCAACTTGGGCAGCTTTTTGTATAGAATTTCTTCCGAGGCTTGTTCTCTGGTTTTTAACCAACTATCAGATGGTATTATTTTGTTACCAATGAATTTGGCATCCCGTGCGATGGATGCTTCCCTGATTTTTTCTGTGGCAACAATGTCACCGAGAGTAGGGCTTTAGCACACTGGAATGCGTGCTCGGATGATTTGAAATTTTCATTAAAGACATTTATATTGCATGGATAGGAATTGGACAGTGGGTCTTCTTTACCAAAGAAGGGTATTACTCCCCTTTGCTTATGAATGTAACCCGGACAAGATTGTTGCCCAGGCTCATGACCTTCCGACAAGCAGACCCTGCATTTCTGTTCTGACGGACATTCCGAGCTGAAATGATCTTTACTCCAGCAAATTCTGCATAATTTTGTGTCTTGTTTGGGCTGACCTCGATGGTAAATTTTGCATGACAGACCAGCACAATAGCTCTTTTTGGGTAGGAAGGTACCCTCTTTGAGTGATTCGATGTAAATGAATCGGTTGCCGTTTAGTACCCCAGTCATTTTTTGGGTGAGAGGATTTCTTATATGTTCATATTTCATTTCACTTTGGGTTTAACACAGAGTTTTATCAGCATTTGCATGATCTCTGACAAACAAGTTGATGGTACATGGATTTCAACAGTCTCGATTGAAATCAGCATTTCGCAAATTATATGGTCGTTATAACGATCTAGTTCGTCAATACACCCTATCATTGGGTCAAATGCTGTTTGACGTGTTTCATACCGATTGTTAGGTCGTTCTTGGCACATTGATTTTGACTGTGGATAATTCCGTTTATAGGGCTCACGGCGGGTTTGACCGGTCGACAGGGGATGCTTACTCCTCCTAGGCACCTGGGCCCACCTCTGATGTGTCCAGGGGTCCGTGTTTGTCCAACTATCTACTTTGTATTGCTTATGGGAGTTATGAGATTTATCACTGCTCGTTATCTTCATCTTTCATAAATCTCTATACACACCTAACGTGTATCATCAATCAGGAAGATACCGTTCAGATCATGACATATATGCAAACATCTGTTCAAATTTCCTAACAGAGTGAAAAACATAGATTGCTACTTAAAATGGGTTATTTTTATACGCCCGTCTTAAGACGGAACGTATTATGGTATGGCGTTCATGTCCGTCCGTCTGTCCGTCCATCTGTTAGCTTTTTCGTGTCCGACCCGTAACTTAAATACTACAAGGCCTAGAATTATCAAACTTTGTCTGTAGATACATCTTGGGTAGAAGGTGTGTCGCACATTAAAACCAGGTCACTGTGACTTTTCATTAAGAAGATATGGCAATATATGGCAAAAACTTGTCCGGCTCATAACTTGAAAACTATTAGACCTAGAATCACCAAAATTGGTCAACTAATGCATCTTAGGTAGAAGGTGTGTCGCATCCTACTTTAAGGTCACTGTGACATTTAATTAAGGTGATATAAAAAATGTTTAATGGGTACAATCTATACTGTTAACAATATGTGACGGGCGTATCATGTGCCGTGGCGGTGCACTTTATTTACTATTTGCGAGAAATTGTTTTTCATTAAATTAAGGCGCCCCACACAAAAATAAAGCAAGATACACACATAAAACAATCTTTAAGGGATTCTATAAATGGATAATATTCAATGTCATTATGAATTAGAACCAACAAAAATGATTGCGATAATTGCAAAAGGGTAATGATATTAAGTATAGGCAAGCCGACCCTTTTACATTGAAAAAGAACACTTACTTTACATTAACTGGGAGCAAATTCTCTGATAAAAGGAAGTTTAAAATGCATCTAATGCAGCATACTTTTTGATTTTTGAGAATATGCTAGAAGTAATCATATGCGGGGAGGTGGTCTTTTTGTGTCAGAAGTTTGTCCTAACTATTCGTTTTGTAACAGGAATATAAATATATACACTCAATACACCACCATACATCGTATATCGTTGCCCTTTTACACTCGCAATAATTATGTAAATTAGATTTTCTTACAACACAGTGATAATCGGGATCAGAATATAGAGAGGCGATTTCAAGGTCACAATATGAATTATTACCTTCACGCAAACCATATGTAAAAATGGAGAGCGATTTGATATGAAAAAGATATGATATATCATTATTTGATTAGCATTTGACAAGGAAATTTTCACACATATAGCTTATCCCACTTGTAAGAACCTGTACATCACCTGTACAGCTTATCCCACCTGTAAGAACCTGTACATCACCTGTACAGCTTATCTCACCTGTAAGAACCTGTACAACTTATCCCACCTGTAAGAACCTGTACATCACCTGTACAGCTTATCTCACCTGTAAAGATCTGACTCAAACCACACAATATTGTGAAAATATCCATAAACTCTTAGCCTGTCGACCAGATTCATTATAAACTGCCAAATATCTGAGCTCATTGTGTAAAAACCTATTTTACAAAACAAAGTCAAATCGATTTTCAGAAAATAGCCGCTTTTCCGAGAAGTCAAAACGAAAGTACCCCGTTCTAGGGGGTGACCGTCCAGTATTCCGACGGTCCGATAGTCCGACGGTTCGGTAGTCCGACGGTCCGGTAGTCCGACGGTCCGATAGTCCGACACTCCGATAGTCCGACGGTACGGTAGTCCGACGGTCCGAGAGTCCGAAACTCCGATAATTTGTGGCCGCATATACAAGAGATCGCTATGTAATCGGCAGCAGAAAACAGGATTAAGTGCCGTGTGCCAGAGCGATTTTTTACGTCACAAGAGCAAAACATCGCACAGTGGGAAAACTTTGAACGGGTTCGACCTACATCGGGTAACGAAACGAAATCTACCGAAACGTAACCCACCGAAACGAGACGAAGCCCACCGAAACGAAACGAAACAGATTGTATAACCGAACTCTATTAATTATAATAATTAAAAATGGTGTATAACCGAACTCTATTAATTATAATAATTAAAAATGGTATCTTAAGCCCCTGTTAAAGTTACCACATATAAATAAAATTTGTCTCCCCATTGTGGTAAGCTTTCGGCTTGACAGATACAAAGTTTTAAAAGTTGGAAGAGGGTGAGTAAGCACAAAGTTCATATCCGAAGTTGATTGAATACCCTGTGCAATTAGTTTCGGATCCATAAATTTCAGAACAGAGGGTTACAGTTCGGCATAAATACACGTTTCAGTATTTTTTGCTCTAAAGTCAAATCTATGTATACATGTGGATATTGTGTATTTGTATGTAGTATATCAAACGGTGGATTCTGAGTGTGTCTTCCCGTTCTCTTTGCAATTTCTGCTTCCCTTGTTCATAAGCCTTTTGAGTTTACAAAATGCTGACCTCCTCCTGATATTATTGCATAAAAAATTCTGTTTTCCGTCCCGTTTTCAATTCCCCGTCCTAGCAACAAAACAAATGTATAGAGTTATATTTAAACTCACTACATATCAATGATAATTTTTAATAACACACATATATATATATTACCGAATTGCATTCATATAATATGGTATACTATCTAACTTTTTCCATTATTGAAAGTACTCGCACCTCAGCAGTTAGAGATAAAATAAAAGGTTAAGAGCTCTTCCTGCTTTCAAATTTCTCAGACACCAGTTTCTTAAAACAATGTATTTATACCCAAAAGCGGATCCAACGCCAGCGACCCCACCCCTTGTTTAGTGTGTTTCGCCAGACCTCTGAGACTGTAACTCTCCGTTCTGAAATTTATTGATCTGAAACTAATTGCACATGTTATTTAATCAACTTCGGATATGTACATTTTGCTTACCCCCCCCCCCCCCGCCGCCATTCCAGCTTTTAAAACTGTGTATCAGTCAAGCTGAAAGCCTATATCAAAGGGGAAGCGAATTTTATTTATATGTGGTAATTTTCACAGGGGCCTAAGATACCGTTTCTAATAAAAGAGTTCGGTTATACAATCTGTTTCATTTCATTCCGGTGGTTTTCGTTTCGGTAGATTTTGTTTCGTTTCGCACTTTACAGGTACCCACCTACATCTTCATGTATATATTTCGGCATCGTCGGAAGCCCACGGTTGATTACACTTCGTTCCTTTCTCCATCACCTGTGGGTTCATTCATTCCTACTCGCTGTGTGTGTGTCTGTATGTATGTCTGTCTGTCTGTATGTATGTATGCTGAATTTAAGGAACATTTTCATCATATATATGCCGATATCTATAGGCTTGTAGGGAGGGCTGACAGCGGATACTCGTCAGGGACGTAGCAACAGAGGGGGGAGGGGCGATCCCTTCCCCACTTTTTAAAAAAAATTTCTTTCTCCTTTTTTACATGTTAAAACTCTTTTTGGTTCGGCTGCCCCCCCCCCCCCCCCCCACCCCTCCCACTAATCCTTTCTGGCTGGCCCCCAGCTTCCCTCTTTCAAAAACGATGCCACGCGCCTGTTCGTGTCCCCTTAACAATTTCAAAAGTAGGGAGTGGGGACAAGAGTATGTATGTGCCCCCTCCTTACACTTCTGGGACCCCAAACGAGATCCTCATCTTTATATCAAATGTTGTTTGATAACATCCTCCCCTTAATTCTAGTGCAAGAAATTTCTGTTCAAAAATTGTTATTTGCTATAAAGAAAAGTATACCATAAAATTGGTGTAAAATTCGGATATACAGATTTCCGTTGAAAAAACTTATATAGGCTCTGATTGGCGCATAATTGCATTATTGTCGTTCCATACAAAAAATTATTTCCTTATTGATTGTGTTATGCCCCGTTATACAGATTTTTTTTATTTAATAAACTTTTGCCCGTGGATGGGGGGGGGGGGGGGGGGGGGGGACTTGAGGCCTACTTCAAACTTTTAAGACTGAGCAGGGTGTAGGGATTCCTACAATTTTTAGCTTCTTATTTCAGGGGTTGGGGGTGATTATGTAGGTTACCGTCGCCATCTTCATGACGGAATTGAATCCCATTTTAGCATGTGTCCCAATCTAAGTTTTGTGCTCTCCTACCAACACTTTACGGTATTTGACTACGGCATTGGCGTTGCCTTATAGCTAATAACAAATTCGTCCGAACAAATTGCTAATTCGTCCGAACAAATAGCTAATTCGTCCGAACAAATGGTTAATTTGTCCGAACGAATGTCTATTTCGTCCAAACAAATCCATAATTCGTCCGAACGAATTACTAATTTGTCCAATCGAATTACTAATATGTCCGATCAAATAGCTAATTCGTCCGAACAAATTGTTAATTTGTCCGAACGATTTTCTATTTCGTCCGAACAAATCGGTAATTCGTCCGAACGAATTACTAATTTGTTCGAACAAATTACTAATATGTCCGAACAAATAGCTAATTCGTCGGAACAAATTGCTAATTTGTCCGAACAAATAGCTAATTCGTCCGAACAAATTGCTAATTTGTCCGAACGATTTTCTATTTCGTGGGAACAAATAGCTAATTCGTCCGAACGAATAATATATTTATATATGGCCTTTCTACTCCGCCTAAAGTTCACACTTGAATGATTTTGGTCAGAAATTGATTGTCTGATTTATAATCAGGCCGTATCGATTTTGGCGGTTTCTGGTAATATCCATAAAATAATGCCTGACATCAATACATTTTAACTCTATTAATTAACATTTTTGGTGATGGTCAACATGTCGGACTATCGGATCGTCGGAATATTGAACCGTCGGACTATCGGACCGTCGGACTACCGGCCCGTCGGACTATCGGACCGTCGGAATACTGGGCTTGAACCGTTCTAGGGACTTTAAAAATTGTGTTCAATTTATTGTTCATTCAATAAAAAGTGTACACTCTAAACAATTGTTCTTCTTTAATTATAATATAACTGGGAAATATCTGGACTTGTATACAAAGCGAAGTCAAAACCGAAAAAATCAAAAGTCAAAGCGAACGTTCACACGCTCAAACACCTGGGGCCAGTTTCACAAAAGTCCACAATTTGTCATAAGATCCATCATAGCTGTTTCACAAAACTGTCATATCTTAAGACAATCTTAAGATTGTTAGAAATCTTAAGACATCTAGATACTTGTCTAAGTCTATACAGAACTATGTTGTGCTAAGAGATAGGTAGGTTTTCCGGTCGGAACGTGGTTTCAGGGACAGAAACACACACCAGAGAAATTTAAGGAGGAATAACACACAGGGAAATTTAAGGAGGAATAACACACAGGGAAATTTAAAAAGGAATCACACACCATAAAAATTTAAGGAGGAATAACACACATAGAAATTTAAGGAGGAATAACACACCAGAGAAATTTAAGGAGGAATAACACACAGGGAAATTTAAGAATGAATCACACACCATAAAAATTTAAGGAGGAATAACACACAGAGAAATTTAAGGAGGAATAACACACAGAGAAATTTAAGAAGGAATCACACACCATAAAAATTTAAGGAGGAATAACACACAGAGAAATTTAAGGAGGAATAACACACAGAGAAATTTAAGAAGGAATCACACACCATAAAAATTTAAGGAGGAATAACACACAGAGAAATTTAAGGAGGAATAACACACAGAGAAATTTAAGAAGGAATCACACACCATAAAAATTTAAGGAGGAATAACACACAGAGAAATCTAAGGAGGAATAACACACCAGGGCCCGGTTTTTCGAAAGCTGGTTAACTTTAACACAGTGTTAACTCGGTGTTAACTTCTGTGTTAAAGTTAACCATGTGATTAACTGTTTTTCAAAATGCGAGTTTGCGTTAACACTGTTTTAACGCACCTCCAGTACCTGTGTTAAGTCTTAACACAGTGGTTAAAAATGGCCGCCTACTTCATTTTCTGTCCGCCTCAGACAAAAAATCATGAAAATTTCAAAGGCTTAGACATTCTGAAGTGTGTATTGATGCTGAACTATGACGGTGTGTTGTTTATGTTGTCATAAATTGATATATTCGTCAAATCTCATGAAATTTACCCAAGGGAAACAGCTAATGGAAAAAAAAAACTAGTACAGTTGGATGATGGTGTTACATTTTTCTGTCAGTGGCAATATCTTGCACGCATCTATAGATACTTTTGGCAGAAACTTTCAATAAGGGGGGTGTCAATAAAACTCGTATTATATTCACTTATATGAAATCCTGCAACAGGACTCATGCTTAAGATGTAATTTTACCTAAGTTTTGACTTCCAACTTTAAAAACACTATCGTCTGCACTGGCCTTGACCTTTTGAAAATCCCTTGTATCATTTACAACTGATTCAAATGAAGATATACATGCATGAAACGTACATACATGTATTTTCTTTATTAAAGGCTATCTAATATGAATAGTATTCAATCCAGGCTACTACAGAATAGTTGTTAACACAAACTTAGGAATAACACACAGAGAAATTTAAGGAGGAATAACACACCCGAGAAATTTAAGGAGGAATAACACACAGAGAAATTTAAGGAGGAATAACACACAGAGAAATTTAAGGAGGAATAACACACACACACACACAGAGAGAGAGAGAGAGAGAGAGAGAGAGAGAGAGAGATGTCCGAAAATAAATCATTTTGCCTTTTGTTGTAGGGTCATTCTGCTGATCACGTGGTTGTTAGGTCTGGTAAAGATTTGTTAGTGACATCAGATTGTATTAGATTACGCCTATTCGCTCTCTTTCCATATTTTTGGGGGAGACATGTCAGAGGGTCACTTGTAATCTACATACAAAATTTTAGCCCAATAGGTTAACAAACACCAGAGATATGAGTGAGGACAGACAGACAAACAGACCAAGCGAAACTCATGTACCCCCCCCCCCATATAAGAGAGAGTATAATGAAATAACTTCTGTGTAATTCATCCTAAAAATTGGCGGTCGACGATTTAGGACATCCCAAAATCGTCGTCCCTAATGATAATTCAATATTGTCCCAAATCGTCGGTGAAATGTCATCCCAAATCGTCTCGACAACGATGAGGCGACGATTTAGGGTGTAACACGTGTACTATTTAATTGGCTGCTTTTCTCAATCCGAAATCAGACTGTTCGTCCTAAATCACGTTAACACGTAGACAATATATCCACGAGTGTAATTACAGGTGTCGGTTCTACTCTTGCAGGCTTGACTCCATAACCGACCATTTTATCAATTCGTTTTATCAATTAAAACTACAAAAGACTACAAACATATTAATGCCAAGTCAGTGGCGGATTTAGTTTAGAGGGGGAGCAGCCGCCCCCCCCCCCCCCCCCCCCCCCCAATTTTCAAATTTAAGGTAAATCGCGGTATCTTGTTTCAGAAAATGTACTAAACGATTAAAGAAGCAATAATTTCTTCCCCTCCCGGAAAAATGAATGATAAAATCCTTTGATTTCTTGAATTACTTTATTGGGAGAACTTAATTTTTTCCAAAAAACACTTAAAATTTGGGTCATTTTATTATTTTCACCTTATGAAAATGATAGAAAATAGTACAAATGACTTAATAGGAGAAATATTCAAGCCCCATAAAATGTGTAAAATCCAGGACCCACCGCCTCATAAAGTGGCGCCCCCGTAACCACATTTCCTGGTTCCACCCCTGCACGTAGGAGTGTCAACAGATATTTATTAAATGAAAATCAAAGAAAGACAACTCTGGCGAAATGAATTGGAAAGTTTTGATTCAGAGTTATCTCTCTTTAGTTATGATCCTTAGATGTTAGTGATTGGTCCGCTCGCATACTTTTATACGTAATGAAACGCCATGGTTGGGACACGGAGGTTCCCGCCAAGAAATGCAGAGCAATTGTCTTTGAATATCGCCCAAATATCGCATTATTCGTTCCCTAGTTTACTCAAAAATAGCGGGAAGTTTTAATAGGATGCAGTTCTCGGTAATGTGTAATAAATGCAACATGATAAAACTGATGTTTGAATTTGATAATAACACACTGTATTGATTTTCTAAGTATTCAAACATTTTAAAAAGACGGGAAAATGAAAAGAAATGCACGAAAACAAAAATGAATTACATCTAAGCATATTATGAAAAAAAAAATATTCTCATTTCCCTTGTAGTAGCATACTTCATTTTATAATTATTGATTAGATTGATTTTTTCAATTACCTCGATACAAATACAAACACTCCAACTCACTTTTAAGTAAGGAAACTTCCTCGATCGGGGTTTGGGTTTGATTTGAAAAATATTGCTTTAATTAACATGACCTTTTGAAGTCTGACAATAAAATTCTAAAAACAAGAAAGAAAAAATGAAATTTCTCCGTTTTTAGTTGTTGAGTAAATATCATTATGTCACTTACAAACACTGAATAGATCACTCTCTTGATCGCGTATTGCTGCTCATCAGTCGCGGATCTAGAGGGGCGGGAAATAACGGACTAGGGGTTTAACCCCCCCCCCCCCCACTCTTTTTGGTTGATTTTAAAAAGCAGATATTCTTTTTAAAAGGAAACTTCATTGGCGGAAAACGTGCAATATAGTGTTGCGTCCCTCCCTTGGTAAATGTTTCGGATCCGCCCCTGTATTGGCCTGTATAGGAGGGGGAGGGGGGGGTGTTAGGAGGGGGAGGGGGGGTGTTAATCCTTTAACTGAAAATATTCTGATCCACATTGGAAGGGGGGATTTTCACAGGAAAAATTGCATGCTAGTCAATGACACTTTGAAATTTTTTATAATTTTGTTTAGCTGCAAGAGAATTTACGATGATGGATGTAGAAGGCA
This sequence comes from Ostrea edulis, assembly GCF_947568905.1. Classification (NCBI taxonomy): domain Eukaryota; kingdom Metazoa; phylum Mollusca; class Bivalvia; order Ostreida; family Ostreidae; genus Ostrea; species Ostrea edulis. The sequence goes on along the minus strand of NC_079171.1, from coordinate 76,916,939 downwards.
CGTGATCTCAATCCCCTATGGTAGAACATTTTAGACTAATGTTTTCCTTTCTTTTTTTCTTTTGTCATTTCGGAGTCTTCTATTTTCTCTCACTTTGTTTGGTACAAAAAGTTCTTTAAAAATCTTTATCTTATATCTATATGAATTTTCCGCTTACCGGAAAGACCCGAGAATGTGCGATTGCTAAAACAAGAGTTGTCTTTCTTGAAGAAGCAGAAGACACTTGCAGCGAAAACGAAGATGGACGTCGAATCAGCATGATCAGACAGATAGGTTATATTTGCAGATGCTTAGCGAAAATGACTGTCGGGTACAGCGCTATTACACGTAGGTACCATTTATTTAAATTTCTCTGGTTAATTGCTTTTGGCCGAGTTGCATGAAAGAAATATTTAGGACAGATGAGTTTTTTTATGGGTGTTGCTAAAACGCGGAACAGAAAATGGAACGGAAGATATTGTAAGCAATGATGTTTTAAGGATGTCGGCATTTTAAGCTTATTATTAACAAGGGAAGCAGAAATTACAGAGAGAACGGGAAGATATTCTCAGAATACACTGGCTTTAACTTATCTACTTTTTGAAATAGGGGGGGGGGTCACTGGTCAAGTTTTATGAAATTTACTGAGCTGAACGAATATTTCACGGTCTGTATTTTACGTTCTTGGATAAAAAAAATTGATGTGATCAGAATGAAAGCTTAAAAAATGTAAAGCCAAAATGACTCGAGTATTCAGAGTAAGAGTAAATTCGGACAGTTGAATATCAAGTAGATGTCTAGTGCCAATTTATAAATAGAGGTTTTTTCTTAAAAATTCTTGGGGATGTGTGTGGGGTGGAATTGTGTTATTCTAGGGCATAGATGGAAAGGAGAGGGTCTGAAAAAAAATTAAGGGAAATATGCAGGGTAGGGGTTACTTGTGGGTGTCATAACCTGATAACAGGACTTGTGTGTGGTGGATTTTCCTGAGATTCACAAATATATTTGGACTTGAATTGCTCTAAGTCTGTGCCAAATTTCAGGTTAGTTGAGGTGGTGGAATTTTTTATATGAAGTTTTAGGTTAAAAAGGAATGTATAGGAAAATAATTGGTAGTCTGTGTTCTATCAGGTCAAAGGTCAAAACTCCCATTAATCAACTTTTCCAATAGGAGGGGACTAATAATGATTAAAGACCCCACTTTAAGTTAACGCCCCCAAATTTTACCTGTATGGTGATCAATGATAAGCCACCTGTCAATCAAACTTTTAACAATAGAGCTTAGGTTGATTGAAGTTTGCAAAAGATGTTTTGATAACAATCATGGCTATATGATGACCAACAGTCTTTAGATCTGGAGGAAAGCTCCAGTATACCTGAGTTTTGATAGCATTGACTCGCACCTAGAATATTTTAGTTTCTAACGTCCCCTATACAATGCAATTTATCATGGTATTTACATGTATTATAGATTAAACAATCAGAAATCAAACAATAATAATAATAAAAAAAAAAATAAGTTATTGGAATATTTTCTATTAATGATTTATTGTGGCTTTAGGCCACACCAATTTGTAAAACAGTTCTTCGGATTTTCAAACAAAAAAAGTGAGGCGAGAGGGCGAAATTATTTTACAAATATTATTTTTAATTTTGGAGATGAAAATTATGAGGCGAGCGAATACAAGAAATATAAATATTTTTAATTGAATTAAGAGTGATTTTAAAAAGCGGGCGCCTAATAATAAAGATCTAAAATCATCATATATCATTTGTTTACCACATAAACTTAATATTTTTCAACTTTGTTGATATAGTTTACAATAAATAAGAAGTATTTCAGGTTTCAAAGACTTATTTTCTTTATACCTAATACATGTACTTTGCAACATTAACTGATAAGGTCTTTTTAAAGAATTTCATTTAAGTTTCATATCTACAAACTTTCGATTCAGAGATATGCATATTGCTAGGGACACGTCCAGTTTTGACATTCATTGCAATGTCCATTGCATCGCTTTGAGCATTTTGTTGAATTTTGAGAGGACATCACCAAACCTTTGGTGAATTTGTCGTTAACTGTCGGTCCGGTTTAAAATAGTCCTCGATCAGTACCCCTTGCTTGTTGTAAGAGGCGAATAAATGGGGTGGTCCTTCAGATAGGATGCAAAAACTGAGATCCTTGTCACAGCAGGTGTAGCACGATAAAGATCCCTCAGTGCCATAAGCGCTGAGCATAGGCCTAAATTTTGCAGCCCGGCAATGGTAACGTCTTCATGTGAGTGATATATTCTCAAGAGAGACTTTAGTCATTATATAATCAAACAACCAATCGTACGCTGTCGATGTTCTCTAAATAGTGGCATCGAAATAGCGCTTCAAAAGTTTCATTGGCTTCCAGTTCGATTCCACTTCCAATCCAGTGTTATGAAATATCGTACATATTAAGATAGACATCATAAATAACTTGACCGTATTACACTGTTAGGAAATTTCTCGAGAGCCCGCGCTTCTGTCATTTGTCAGCACATATATCAAGGTCATTTGTGCGTTTGTTGTAAAAAGTTGGGGGGGAAAATTACGGATATTTTTAAACATGCGGGCGGATATTATTTTTTGATAATATTATAATTTGGATTTATTACAAATAGAAGTGGCGAATAATAATAATAATAATACCATATCTATATAGCACCCTTTTCATACACTATGTACGCTCAAAGGTGCTTTACAATGCATATATACCTTACAAGAGAATGTTACACACATAATACATAGAAAATGAATAAAACATTAAAAGCTGTACCTATCCTCATTGTACATATAAAACATGAAAACACATAAATATGCTAGATAAGAATAAACATCAGTTTCAGGGCGTATTAAAATAATAATAATAATGAAATACACGCACGCACACACAGCATATAATGTCTCAGGTATAATACATTAAAACATGCAATTCCTATTTATTTATTTATTTTTTTTAATAAAACATCACAAAATGGTACTCGAAAGCTAAGACACACAGTCTTTAGTTTTCACAGAATCTAACCTACACGAATGACTGAAATGATAGAAACTAGTCCTGGAAAACTTGATGGAAAAAATGTGTTTTCAGTGACTTCTTGAATGCACACAATGTTCTACAACCCTTACATATATAAAAACATGAACAATTATTTCTTTATTGGCACAGCACACCAACATGTATAATGATTATATTATTGCCCATGCGTAAAACTGTTACAGCAGTTAAAAAAATGCTTCTGTTTGAGATACCACATGGATTATAAATTACACAATCAGAAATCAAACTTGTAATAGTAAAAAAGCATAAATAAGTTATTGAGATATTTCTATTTATAATTTATCACGGTTTAATGTTTAGGCCAAGTAAAATTAATTAGTAGATTATCATTCAAACTTCACAAAAAAATGGGGCGGGTGGGAGGATTTTATTTTTCGCCATGGTATTCTTGACCTCGAAAATGCCTTCTCTCATTGAGAAAAGGCTTTATAAATCATAATTACATGTGTATTTGGGTTTCTAAAAGGCAAAGTGAAACAAAGTACGTTTACGATACCGAACCGGACATAAAAATATCCGGAAATCGTAATTTTGAAAAATAAAAAAAATCAGGGTGGGGCGATTTTCGAGGGGCGGGCGAGAATGATAATCTACTAATTAATTTTACTTGGACTTATAAAGATAAAGAGAGAGAGAGAGAGTTAATGAGCTATTTATAATTTATCACTGTTTTATATAAATTTATAAAGAGAGTGAGAGAGAGAGAAATGTGTAAAACTGTAACAATAATATAGATGAAATAATATGGCATGACAATAGTGTTGCATACGTATGACAATAATTACTCATTTAGTCAATGATTGAGAGTAAGGGAGAGAGAGAAAGGGGGGGGGGGTAGACTAGCTATGTGTCAGCTTCTGTTTGGGATACCATCGTTACACAAACACTACGTCCACAGAAACCCTAAAGAGAGAGAGGAGGGGGTGTAGACTTCGTGTCAGCTTCTGTTTGGGATGCCATCGTTACACAAACACTACATCCACAGAAACCCTAAAGAGAGAGAGGAGGGGGGGGGGGGGGGGGGGGGGAGGGTAGACTTCGTGTCAGCTGCTGTTTGGGATACCACCATTACACAAACACTACAGCCACAGAAACCCTAAAGAGAGAGAGGAGGGGGGTAGACTTCGTGTCAGCTGCTGTTTGGGATACCACCATTACGCAAACACTACAGACACAGAAACCCTACAGACGGCCCATATTGAGGGGTATCTTGATCATTCTTCATTTGGTTGTACATGTACACAGATCTACTTGGATTTATTCATTCTATCGAAACATGGATATTTTACCTACTACACCCACAACACCGCGAACTCCCAGGACACCAGGAAGTGCCCGGAAACGCTAGGTAATTTTATATTTAGGAAAATATTTATATACGATATATAACAATTTAATTGGAAGTTTCAAAAAGCCAAGGTTTAGAAGTGGGCTAAACCTGTTATCTGCAATACATAAATATGACCAAGTTTGAAGGTTTACGGGAAATAGAAATGCGGTATGCATGTAGGTAGAAATTTAAGTTTTTGTTTTTGCACAAATCAAGACACTAAGCATAATTTGTAATAACCTGAGAAATTTCCTGTGTATATCATAGAAATATACACAACAGCTGATCTCTTGGCCAGGTAAATAACATTGACCATGGGTAAGCTCCGCCCACATTCAGTGATCCGTGGGGAAACCGTTCGGTGTTTTTTGGGGGGTCTTTAACAATGAGAATTTTAAGTCTAAAAAATTAAATTTTAATAATACCTGGGAGAAAAGTAATGAAAAAAGTGGGGGGGGTGTACTGTTTTCAATGTATCAGGACAACTCGCCCCCAAGACAACTCGCCCTAAAGACAACTCGCCCCCTCTTCGGGACAACTCGCCCCCTCTCTTTAGATATATCGCTCTTTCATATCATGTATATCATACATGTTTACAATTATCATTTTTGGTCTAAATCCAAGAGGTGTTTTAGCAAAAATTAATGAATTTCTAATAGTATATACATCACAGACAATAAGACGTGTTCACATAAACACCGAACTTCGTGTCTTTTTATGCAAGACGAAAGCTATTAGTGAAAATCCAGTGTTTGGGTTCAGTAAATTCATCATCACTTTTATTTACATGTAAAATATATAATTTCAGCGGAATCAAGTTAGCGTTTGGTATAGGGAGAATATTAGCTTGGTCTACAGCTGATGGAGTATAATTATCAATAATCTGCGTCTGTTGTTAAATCTAATTGTTTGATTTCCCCCAAGCTGTTATAAATTTACTTCAAACGCTATGAGGTACTCATCATCAGAGTTCCTTACACTTTGAAATCGCCACGTAAAAAGAATCACCCCGCGTAAAAAGAATCAATAAAGCAAAGCCGATATAAAATTTCTGAAATGGGAGTTTTATTATTTTTCAACGGGAATTAGTTGAGAAATGCATGAAAAGATAATTACATGTATCAGAATATTCATGCTTCACCTTTACACTTATATATACTATATCGATAAAAAAAAACCACACAAAAAAAACCCACTCACACATCACCCCCCCACCCCCACCCCCACCCCCCAAAACACTCCCAAAATGTTCTCAGTATTGGAGAGATTTAATAAATTACCTGAAGATCAGCAAATATAATTTTCCTTGCCAATTGATTTATGAAAAATATAACTTTTTCTGAAATGCAATAATCAAATCTATTAGAATTTACCAATCGTGTTAAAGTATGAAATAAAAAGACGTACAGTGTATCTTTATAGGGTTAAAAGTGAAAAATAACATACACACACACAAAATAAAAATAAAATGTGATAATATATTTATATTTAATATTGGGGGCGAGTTGTCTCCAGAGAAGGGGTGACTTGTCCTGAGAGGGGGCGAGTTGTCTTGAGGGCAAGTTGTCTTGGGGGCGAGTTGTCCAGCATTCGTTTTCAATACACAAACTGTTTGACCTGATTTATGCAAATGAGACTGGTCGTTAAAAGGTTGACGTAAGATTTGGCCTTGGAATAATGCATTTTCGTCAGTGGCTTACTTTCATTTTCTAAGCATGGAAGCTTTTTTTGCCAAGTATTTGGAGAAGGTGCACTCGAGCTCTGCCCCAGGTTTAAATGGTCATTGTCGTATTTGTATGGGGGCTAGAAGCAGCAACAACAAGCATCTGATAAAGAACAGCTGTCAGATGATGCATGTGCATAGACTCAGTGTCATGTTACATCATCGTCACCATGAGTTAGATGCATCAATTGTTGCATCCCACTTGTGCCACAACACACTGTGTGTTGTACCAGGGCATATTGCTCTGTAGCAGCATGGTATCAATAACCAGCGACAGACCTGCAAATCCGGGGGCACCTGTCTGGGGCACCCACCTCCCTATCTTCCCTGTCGTCTGGAGCTACATATGGATAACAGCAACTTGGTAAGTTTATCACATTTATTAACATATTACACGGGCTGTAGATGGGAGAGACGTGTGTCACTCCTCACAAAGTTATTAGTACATGGAAGTAGTTATAAATGAGCAGTTATTAATTGCTAATTAGAGTTCATAGCAACTTAATCAGTCACGCTCTTCACTGGCGAGGCCTGAGATGATATCTCAATTCTCCCCTCTTGTGGTATGGGTGATCACGGGCGGCAGGTGAGTTAAAGTAAAGCTGGCCTTTGCAGCAGTCTGAAGTTCCTCTATGTTCTTCCCGGTACTGGTGATGCTCTGCCATTTTCCTGGCCAATAGTGTGTTCCTTCTACTCTTCACTCTCTCATTTCTGTGATAGGCTTGATTGTACAGGAACTTCTGGTCCAGTCTATCTAATTGTTGCTTCCCATGCTCAGAGTACTGTATTCCAGCAGATTCGCATTTCAGTCTGGTTGATGTACCAGGTAAGTTGTTCCGTCGATGTATCATGGAGTGGAGATGACCCTCCGTTGTTCGGGAAAACTTAATGTACTTGGGCATGTTGCAACTGGCACTACGGTGGTAAGACTTGTTGGCATTTGTATCAGTCAGCAGCCTCATGGCATTGATTGATTCTACACTTAGTTTCATTTTAAGGATTTCTGTTCCAATCCTAATGTCATTTTCACTCATTTGCAGGCCCGTGATTTTATATACAGCAAGATTATGACTGAAGTTCCACCAGTTGGAAACAAGTCCTCCATCACAAACGAGGGAATATGTTGTACACATTGAGCAGTCTCCAGTATAGCACAGAACAGTGGCCTCAGGGACTTTAGGTAAGAAATCACTCATTTTCTGCAGGTCTCTGTCAAATTTGGTAAACAGTTCCTTGACTATCAAAGCACATCTTGACTAGATGATTGCTAAATACTCTCTGTAGCTCTTTCTTCTGTTCTTTGGTCTGGGTATGGAACATTCCTTCGCTATAGACTGCTGGGTTGCTGGCGCGAAACTGTGACTACCCAAGATGGACGGGGTCGGCTAGACGCTCTACTTTCCATAGGGGATGTAGAGCTCGCATGGCTTCATCCACTCCTTTGGCACCTTGGGCGTCGCCGTCTGTGGTAACATCCCAGACTAATACATCTTGCAAGGCCAGCTGTGTGCCAATGTCCTTCCCCATCTCATACTCTGAAAATGGTGCTGCCCGTGGTCGATTGGAAGTACACTCAGGATGGCCGCCTGGATAATCTACTTCCATTCCTTTGCCCCTTAGCCATGCACCTGTCCAGCAGAGTTTGTTTTGCTGAGCACAGGCAAGTATATATTTTCTGTCAGTGTTGGTTTCAACAGCCAAGGTAAAGGCTTGACTGGCATTCTGTCCGGGGTCCTGCGGCTGAACATGATGATACTGTTATAACGGGCATCTGTTGAAATGTTGATGACATTTTCTGGGTGGCCACGGGTCTTGTTGATCTCTTTCACTTTCTGTATCTTTTGATGCATATTTTCTTTGTTTAAGTTTGTCATATTTTGGCTGATTTTGAAAAGGAGCTTCTGGAGAGAGGCCTTAGTGGGAGGCGGGATGTCTAGGCAGCCCAGGAATTCTATAGCCTTCTCTGCCCCCAGTGAAGTGTCCTGAAGGGCATATGCCAGGGTCATGTTTGATGCATTGCGACTAGGATCCTCTTGGCGGATCTCTTGGAATAGGGCAAATTCAGGTGAGTTGAACTGGCAATTTACACAAGTCAGAATGTATTTCCATGAAATTCCTGCTTTTGTCGAGTGCAGCACAGTGATGTTCGGAGTGGTACAGGAGGTAGACTGATGAAGTTGTATCGTTTGATTAATCATCTCCATCATCGTCTGTTTATCCACTATACGTTGCCCACCTAAGTATTCTCTTCTCTTTGGTGTTTGATTTGGGAAGTCGGCAGGAAGTGGCCGCAGAATGCAGGATGGTCCACTTTCACCATCGCAGTTAGGAGTTTGGTAGGACTGGCTGTCCAGACTTGGCTTGGTGACCAGGGCATGATCTGTTGAATTCAGCCTGACAAATGATCATTGACTAGAATTTCTCTGTATATCAGTCTTAGTCTTGCGGCCATGGGAATTACCTTGATGAAATTTGCCCTGCCTTGGGAACTTCTTCTTGCAGAGTTCCTTCCCTTTGTTCCATGGAGCCATAGTTTTTTTAAACATGTTGGTGAGTAGAGTAGACGTGCTTTTTCTGGCAGATTCAGGCATTGATATGTTGAATTCTCTTAGCTCACCCACATTTATAGTGCCTAATGTTTGGTTAACTCTAGAATGGCATCTTTCACATCTCTAATGACAGTTTTAATGTGACCAGGGATAATCCAGCATGACCAGTAAGTGCCACATCCTGATAGTGGCTGCTGTGGTCCTGTCTGCTTATCTGCTGACAACAGAGATTAATCTATTTTCATTGACTTGTGCTGTTGTTTCTTGCAGCCAATATAATGTAGAATTTGGAAATATTTTTTCTTATGTAAAATTCTACTGTTAAATATTTCATTTTAGACATTCTTTAAGAAACTTCACCATATTTGGGGGTAACTTTTACAAAAACTCTTAAGAATATCTATTTACAGTATTGAGCAAATTTGTTATCCTATTTAGGTAAAGGGGATGTGTATACAATATATAAAAATAATTGGTAAGAAATTTATTGCAGCATATGTCATATGTGAGCATTTCAAAATTGTGTATTGTATGTCTGATGCTGATTTCATCCTCTGTTGCAGTGTTTCAGGAGATTCAGCTCATCACTTCAAAGGGCTTTCACTCTGCTGTTCAGATGACAAATACAATGTGACTTCATAGGGATGTGTAGTATGGCTGTAGAAGTTTTTGTGCCAAGGTTCATGAAAATCAAAGAAGGTTTGTGTCTTTATCATGTCAAAGGTCAAAACTCGCATTAATCAACTTTTCGGACATTTTTGTATAGGAGGGAACCAATAGTGATTAATGATGAAAATTTTAAGTCTAAAAAATTAATTTTGAATAATACCTGGGAGAAAAGTTATGATAAAAGTGGGGGGAGGGGGGGGGGGGTACTGTTTTCAATATACAAACTGTTTAACCTGATTTACATGTATGCAAATGAGATTGGTCGTTAAAAAGTTGATGTAGGATTTGGCCTTGGACTAATGCATTTTCGTCAGTATTTCAACCAAACTTGGCACAAAGCATCCTTGGGTATAAAGGGATTAAAGTTTGTTGAAATGAAGGGCCATGACGTCCCTTTCAAAAGGGGATATAATCACAAAAATGCAAAAATAGGGTGGGGTCATTAAAAAATCTTCTTCTCAAGAACCACTGGGCCAGAAGAGCTGAAATCCACAAGAAAACTTGCTGACATAGTGTAGTGCAGATTCAAGTTTGTTAAAATCATGGCCCCCAGGGGTAGGTTTGGGCCACAATAGGGGATCAAAGTTTTATATACAAATATATAGGGAAAATCTTTGAAAATCTTCTTTTCAAGAACCACTGTTCAGGAAAGTACAAATTTACATGAAAGCTTCTTGACATAGTGCAAATTCAAGTTTGTTAACAGTGCTCCAAGTTGCAAGTAAAACAGTCGCATTTGCGACCAGAAAATCGATTTTGCGACTAGAGATTATATTTAAGTCGCATTTTTGCGAGTGAAAAAAAAAGGGGCATCCAGTAAAATTTTGTAATCGGGATCGGAAGTCTGAATAAATATTTTTCAGTCTCGTTCAAAACAGCGTTTGAAAGCAATCAAGATGGCGGTAAAACCAGGGTTAAAGCACTTTGGATTAATCAGTAGTAAAAAGTAGAAGCCTCGGCCTAGTACATGTAACAAAGAAATTCAAGAATCACACGGAGAACGTTCTGCATTTACAGATGACGTAGCTATGTCTAAAGAAAAATGTAAAAGTAAAGGAAGAACCCCAGGAATTGTCATGGTTGATATACAGAGATTGCAAAATGTTTTGCAGAATTTGTGCGGCCAATCGGCCAGAAACTTCTACCATTTCTGGACACCCATTGTCCGATTTCACCACGACCTGGTGTACATCTTTCAAATATGGAAGTGTGACTATTCACGGTAACAGTAAGAGACACGTCTTTGTCCGTGACTGTATTATTAGCAGTAAGTCGAACGGAGCGACTGTTGCTACTAATTTTCACAGACAATTGCGAATATTTGTCAGTTGTTTCCCCTATTTCAAACATAGGTGGCGCAAGACTCGTTTACGTCCTTGTTGACTTCCGGTGTACATAAGATTTATGAGAGATTGTAAGGTTTTTGTTGTGCAAATAGGGAGCGGGGGTAGAATTCCCGAGATATGAAGCTTTTATAAAATTCAACTGGTTCATTGCCGTCATATGTGACAGCGACAACGATCGTTTTAAGTTCCACTCAGCGTCGTGCGCTATAAACTTCAGTCTTCAGTTCAGTCCACGTCTGACTACACAGATATCAGATGACGACTTTATTGCAGAAAGTATTTACGGGGGATTAAACATTTGCTCTGTAGATCGTAATATTCTGCATGAATGTTTTATGCTGAAATTGTATCTATCCTTAGTGATACAGTCATCAATGATCGTATAATTCTATGACACCCCCCCCCCCCCCCCCCCCCCCCCCCCCCCCCCCCCCCTTCTAGACTAGATCTATAATCGAACAGGGGAAATTTGAGTCATCAATATATAAACGAAGTATGGTACAAAAATATATTTCAGATGTCATTTAAAAATTAATTTTAGAGTTAACCAAGGTAATCAAAATATGAATTGCTACCAGCACCCCCCCCCCCCCCCCCCTTCCCTCGGTACGACGACGCGACTGTAATGGAGGGGTGGCTATAATCAGGCTGTAACTGTAAGGCAGTGAATATTCCTAGGTCTTGTTTTCGTTTTTGATGACTGGATTGTAAATTAATTTCAACACTTTACTTTCATTGTTAATTTTGTTATAATTCAAAAAGTGTTGTAAAATATTGTTTGAATTTCAGGGAAAACGAGTCTAGATTTTTCAATAGTTAATACGTATGGAATTAATCAAAATATGGGATGATATTGTCAAACTTTCATAACTTATCAAAGTTTGCATTATCAAAATAGTTATGTTGTTATGTCATGTTTATCAACTGACCCACGGACAGTCCTAGCCTATTTTAACTGTTGGCGCAAACCAGAAGAAAAATGCATCTCAAGAGATTAAGATATTTCTGAATTTTTTAGAAATAAAATTTGAATCATATCTACTTTTATCAAAATTAAATGCAAATTCATAAAGCTATAAATTTATCCAAGTGAAGTAAATACAAATTTCACTGTCATATATACAATGTTGTGTTTATATAAAAGCCACACACTGGCCTATTGTTCATTGTGGTTTTTTATTTTAAAAAAAATCATTGCATTGCGTTTTTCAATATTCACTTGTAACTTCGATTTCAATCTGAAGTATGAACATTCAAATTGACCTTCAAATTGAAAAGTGTACTACATTTGTTAAGTGATGTATTTTAGTATAAAATCACTCATATCATGAACTGTCATGGTACAAACATGATAAATCCTTATACGTGAAAGTAAACACGGGTCAAATTATGTAGGCCTACATCAGTTTCCTGCAACACCATGGACAAACGTCATTTGGATACAACCATTCCTATACGCAGGATACAGTCGTGCTTTTCACGCAGAGTACAACCAACTCATAGTATATCAGTCATAGTATATGGATGGAGACGTGAATTTAGAAGTTGAAAGAAAGCTTGAACTTCCGTCTTATTGCAATCCAAATTGTAATATTCAATTAAAATGTAGAAACTCGAAATTTTGAATCATTATTGTACACCTAGCATATGGGGTAGTAAAATTTATTTGACATGCCAATTTTTATGTTCTCGCTTGCCCTATAATATGGACTAATAAAAAGTTAATCGCAAGGACTGTTTACCTACCGTGACGTCATCACGTAAGTGATATAAGTTAAAACACGCAAATAAACTGTTAAAGAGAAGTTATACATATACACTCACTATTACTACACATTTTAACAGCTTAATAATAGAAATTCAGAGGTATATGGATATATTTGATAATTGATATTCTTAATCCTCGATCGAGAGAGAGAGAGAGAGGGGGGGAGGGAAGGGGGGGGGGGGGTCTGCATCTTATTGTTTTAAACATATGCAATTCAACAACTTATAAAGAATTCTGATGTATTGTATATTATATATTCAACCTAAACTACTGTTTAAGCATGTAAACTTAATTATGAAGTAGTTTATAATGAAAAACGTTCAATGTGTATTTAATGTCTTTATTTAATCGATGTAACAGAGAAAATTCGGTTGCAGCTGAAACTCTCAACGTGCTTCCCTTTCCGCCCAGAGAGTCTTGCAATGCATTTTCTAAGTTCGTCTCTAAGCGCAGTGAGGTCATACGAACCGTAATCCGCCATCGTTACTAAATATTCAACAACTTTCTAATCTAAACGTGTCCTTCCGACGCTCTCTTAAACTTGAGGTTAGAAACGCCTTGGACGTTAACGGATCGTGCGCCACCTGTAATCAAGGGCGAGTAATTGGAAGTTTTATTTGCCATTACAAACTCGGGATGTAGTGTTCTTATTGATGCTGGAACTGATTGTTCAGCAAAAGATCCAACAAATGTAGAAGCTCTTATTCGCATAAGCAGTGAAGGCCCACTTATTGAGGACTTTAAAGCAAATCTTTGTTTGGAACGCTGGGTTTTCTTCCCCAGAAGCGTACTGTAAAATATACAGGATGGCCCAATGCAATACAACTTTTGCCAGAGTAAATACTTGACTTGTTAGCATCCAGCACGTTTCACAGCACATTTCTATTCAGTTTAAAAATAAAACAAACAAAACGCATACATGGGTGTAGATTTTTTTCTTGAAAGATATTCAAATTTAAAAAAAACTTGTAAGTCTTATTTACAAAATCTTTTACCATGGCGAGTAGAGATTTTGAACATGGCGACTAGAAATTTGAAAATGGCGACCAGAAATATTTCTAGGTCGCCATTTTGCGAACTGATAGCAGATTTGACTTGGAACACTGGTTAAAATTATGTCCACACCCCCCACCCCCAGGTGAAGGATGGGTCCACAATAAGGGATCAAAGTTTTACATACAAATATATAGGGAAATATTTTAAGATCTTCTTTCCAAGAATCATCTGACCAAACAATTTTACATTTACATGAAAGCTTCCTGACATAGTGCAGATTCAAGTTTGTATACATCATGGACCCAAGGGTTAGTTTGGGGCTACAATAGGGATCAAAGTTTTACATCCATATATATAAGGAAAATCTTTAGATATGGGCGAAGGTAACTCAGGTGAGCGATGTGGCCCACGAGTCTCTTGTTAGCTTTGGTTCTTCCCGGCATGACCTGTGAAAGTTGTTTTTGTTTCTCGATTAACATTTTTATTCTCTCAGATAAGTGTGTTTTTTTTCAGAAGCCTGGTAGGATAAATTTTAGTAAGTGTCCTTGTGTATTCTTTGTCACTAATTTGATTTTCGAAAAGGTATACTTATCAAAAGAGTATACAGTTTGTGTTGCTGGCTGGAAGAATGCCATACCCACCCTCGAGTACAAGGGATTATTAGCTCTTCTGAGCCAAAGGCTCAAAGAGCTAATGCTATGGCCATTTGTGCGGTGTGCGTAAACTTTTTAGAAAAAGGGCTATAACTCAAGAACCCCTTGGCCAATTTTTTTCAAATTTGTTACAGGGTATCATTGGCCCAAGGGCTTTCATACATACTAAATATAGGGATGTGACCCTTTAACAAGGGGAGATAATCAGGAAAATACAAAAAAAAATAGTGGTTGCTAAAAAAATCTTCTTCTCAAGAACCACAGGGCAGATTATCACCAAACTTACACATAAGGATGAGGATATGTTGTAGATTGAAAATTGTTCAAGGCATTACCCTGGGGCAAAGGGCGTGGTCTCAAGGTCACTTCAAAGTTGACCTAAATTTAAATTTTTTTTAAATTCCTTAAATCTTAGATATTTTAGTCATTATAAGGACTGGGATCATCAAATTTTGACAGTTGATGCATCTTAGGACCTTGTGTCAAGATGTCTCAAAAGTAGGTCACGGTGACCTACTTTTTGAATTTTGCAGGTATTTATTTTAAAATTAATTTTGATGCATATCTTGGACACTTTGAAGCCTATGATCATCAAAACTTGTCAGTTGGTGGATCATGGGACCTTGAAATGCGTCAACTGAAAAATAGGTCACCGTGACCTACTTTCTGAATTTTATGGCTTATCATTTATAGATATATTTTAAGTTGTTATTTCAAATACCGAGAGGTTTAGAATCATTAAAGCTTGTAAGTTGATGCATCTTGAGGCCTTGAAACATATTTATAAAAAAAGTAGGTCACAGTGACCTACTTTTTGAATTTTGCAGATATTCAAATTTCACATTTTCAATTTTAGATGCATATTTTGGGCACTGTAAAACCTAGGATCATCAAACTTTGTCAGTTGATGCGTCTTCAGTCTTCGGTTTGTGTCGACCAAAAAGTAGGTCACCGTGACCTACTTTTGGTATTTGACAGCTAGATTACTATATTTCAGACACTATTTGACCTACAATCATCAAACTTTGTCAGTTGATGCATCTTGAGTCTTCGGAGTGTATTGACCAAAAAGTAGGTCACTGTGACCTACTTTTGGCATTTGACAGTTATATTTATATATTTCAGTCACTAATTGACCTACAATCATCAAACTTTGACAGTTGATGCATCTTGAGTCAACGGAGTGTGTCGACCAAAAAGTAGGTCACCTTGACCTACTTTTGGAATTTGACGGCTATATTTATATATTTCAAATACAATTTGACCTACAGTCATCAAACTTTGTCAGTTGATGGGTCTTGCATGTTCGAAGGGTTTCGACCAAAAAGTAGGTCAACTTGACCTACTTTTGGAATTGGACACCTATATTTATATATTTCAGATACTATTTGACCTACAGTCATCAAACTTTGTCAGTTGATGCGTCTTGCATGTTCAAAGGGTGTTGACAAAAAGTAGGTCACCTTGACCTACTTTTGGAATTGGACAGCTATATTTATATAATTCAGATACTATTTGACCTACAGTCATCAAACTTTGTCAGTTGTTGGGTCTTGCATGTTGGAAGGGTGTTGACGGAAAAAATAGGTCACCTTGACCTACTTTTGGAATTTGACGGCTATATTTATATATTTCAGATACTATTTGACCTACAGTCATCAAACTTTGTCAGTTGATGGGTCTTGCATGTTCGGAGTTCGCTGACCAAAAATTAGGTCACCATGACCTACGATTGGAATTTGACAGCTATATTTCAATATTCAGATACTAATTGGCTTAAAATCATCAAACTTTGTCAGTTGATATTTCTTGGGTTCTCAAAATGTGTAGACCAAAAAGTAGGTCACATTGACCTACTTTTTTTGAATTCTTAGGATTTAACTAAAGATTTAGAATACTAAGAGGCTAAGAATAGAAATGGTGGGGTTGTACAATTTATCAGAAGAGCGATTCTAGGCCCTTGGGCCTCTTGTTATACATGTCATCACTCACCCACTCCTGAGTACAGAGATTATTGTAGATATCATCACTCATGAGTACAGGGGGTTATTGTACATGTCATCACTCACCCAACCTGAGCACAGGGGTTACTATACATGTCATCTACCCTCACCCATCCCCGAGTAAGGGAGGGGGGTGTTGGGTGTTGAATCGCTTTCATCATGGGCGACATGTGAAGACTCATTTCTCCTAAGGGTCTTGACGTTCACCAGCTGGAAATATCTTTTACGCATATCAGCCTCATTTAAATTATCAGTTTTTGCCGTAACGTATCGTTGGATTTTTGCAGTGACTTGTGTGATATGGAGAGTAGAAATGTCGGAGGATAGAAGAATTGTTATCAGTTCATCATTACCTGCTGGTGGAGAGTAGGAGTGTCGGAGGATAGAAGAATTGTTCTCAGTTCATCATTACCTGCTGGTGGAGGCTGAACACTTTGATAAACATTACTGTTGTCTTGCTGAGATGTAGCAATCAGTGCGAGGTTTCATTTACTGAAAGAAGAGTCGGAGAAGTATTCGATTTTCTCATTTTGTTACAACTCCTACAGTTATCTCCCTTAGACTAGATAAATCATGTTTGTAATTATTATTACAACCTATCATTTGGATCTAATGCTGTCCAACGTGTTTCATACCGATTGTTAGGCCGTTCTTGGCACACTGATTTTGACTATGGATAACTCCGTTTACCTGATCAGGATATAGGACTCACGGCGGGTGTGACCGTCGACAGGGGATGCATTGTCTGTGTCCGTAGTTGAATGTCCTCTATCGACTGTTAACAATTGACCATTTTAACCTCTTCTTGACAACTGACTTTCAATTCTTTTCAAACTGGATTTGAAGCATCTTTGGAACAAGAGGGAGACAAATTCTAAATTTCAGGACTTGTGACTTCCTAAGGAAGGGGGGGGGGGGGGCAAAAGCAACCAAAAATTTACTGATTTAAACGAAATCTTCATTACAGCCTCACATATAGTTACAAAATTCATGATTCTGGGGAGAGGTGTTTTGGTAACAGGGTGGGACCAAATTGGTTGTTGTTCACTTGAGCCAAAGGCTCAAGTGAAATTTTCTGATCACATTTTATCAATCATACGTCTGTCTGACTATCCGTAAACTTTTTTGTCTTCTCCAAAAGCACTGAGTCAGTTTCAAAAAAGCTTGGCACAAAGCCTCTTTGCCTGGATTTAAGATCAAACCAAGAAACATGTCCACTTGAAGGTGAAATAATCAAGAAAAGGCAAAACTGGGGTGGGGTAGTTTAAAAATCTTATTCTTAAGAAAATTTAGGGCAAACAAGTTGAAATATGCATGAACATTTCCTGACATAGAGTAGATTCAAGTTTGTTCACATTGTTAGTAGGATGATTCCTCAATATGGGGTCAAAGGTTAATGATTTCTGATTTCTGGTCATTCCAGCACTTATTGACACTTTGTTTTTTCAGCTTCCTGGGTCTCAAGAGATGATGACAGCCTGACCACAGGAACACTTCCTTCCTCCTACAAGCAGAAAGAGGCTGTCTTACCATCTGATTCATTTCTGGAAATAGTCTTCCAGATAGAGCGGGTAAAATTCGTCCTTTTCACTAAACTTAAGCTATATATTTTTGATAAATCCGGTATAAGCTGATGTGAAATTTATTATCTCTCCTTCCCATCCACCCCTTTTTCTGTAAACTTTACGTATTTCTTGTTTACTCAGGTGACCTATAATAATTGGTCTGCGTCCTTTGTCGTGTGTTAATAATCGAATATTTTTAACTTCTTGATAACTACCATTCCAAATCTTCTCAAATTTCATTTCAAGCATCTTTTGGACAAGGGGGACATCAGTTGTAAATTTCAGGATTCTTGAACCCTTCCGTAGAACCACAGGACCCAATTTCAACTTAGAACAGATCATACTTGGATGAAGGGATCCATGATTGTTCAATTATAGGGCTTCAACCCATTCCAAAGGAGATAACAAATAAATGGCAAAAATAGGATTGAGTCGTTTTCGAATCTTTACAAGAAGCACTGTTTTACAATGGATATATGGGGAAATCTTTGAAAATCTTTTCTCAAAAACAAAAAAAGAAAACAGTAGGACAATATATGATATGCAATCATTCTAAAGTTGGTAGGGTGGGGTCACAATAGGGGATCAACATTTAGGGCACTTGAAATTAATTATCTAGTTCTCAGGCCAATTTTCTCAACACCAGATGAGGGAGGGAGGTATTTTGTTTTCATTTCTATTGGGCATGAAATAGGTGATGGAGGCTTTTTTAAAATCTGAAACTTGTTGGAAAAGAAACTTTAAACAGAAAAGTTCTCTGAAACATACACTTTGTTGTTCGGTGATTAAAGCTTTATACATACTTCAGACATACAGATTCAGCAAATATGGATGTTTACATGAATCTTACATTAAAAGTTCATCCAATGCAATTCTTTTGTGAAGTAAATTAAAATTTAAACTGTAACAAACTTGCAAAAACATCACACGGGCCCTGTTTACATAACTAAGAATTGAGAGTGTTGTATCTCATTTAAAACTCAAAAATTGACCATCCAAAGTTTTACTGACCATTAGAAATACCCCAGTTAAACATAATAAATATTACAAATGAAAAAATAAGATTAGAAATTTTTAGTCCAAATCTTGTTTATGCCCCTTTAAGCATAATATAGTGGTGTTATTAAGTCAATTTGTGATTAATGTGCGAATAAATTTTACAGGGTATTGGTCACTGGAAGAGTCCGGCTGATTGACGAGGAATTGTCCTGAGACTGTGACATATTGTAGAGTAGCGGTCACCAGAGATGTAAGGCTGATTGATGAGGGTACTTTTCCTGAGACTCTGTAAAAATATCAGGTTTGTTAATGGCATTATGTAAAATGTCCCATATTTTGTCTCCACTATGAACTGGTCATGGAGCAGGGGCATTCGTGTTTCTCCAAAATATCTACCGATGTTTTTTGAGCTCACCTGTCTGAGTCAGAGGCTCAAGTGGGCGTTTCGGATCAAAACTCCCCATTGTCTGTCATTGTCACTGTCGTTGTAAACTTTTCATCATTTTCATAATCTCCAGAACCACTCATCAGATTTAATCCAAACCTAACACAAATCATCCTTGGGCAAATGGGATTCTAGTTTGCTCAAATAAAGGGCCATGTCCCCATCAAAAGGAGATGGTTACAAAAATGCAAAAATAGGGTTTGGTCATTTACAAATCTTCTCAATAGCCACTGGGCCAGAAAAGTTCAAATTTATTTGGATCCGAAGCTTCCTGACATAGAGCTGATTGAAGTTTATTCAAATAATGGCCCCAGGGGGTGGATGGGGTCACAATAGGGAAGCAAATTTTTATATGCAAATTTATAGAAAAAATCTTCAAAAACCTTTGTAGGTTACTTAGTTGACCAGAGTATTGCAATTGGTGTCTGTCCGTCGTGCGTGAACAATTGAACATTTTTAACTTCTTAATAACTACCAGTCCAATTCTTTTCAAATATAGTATGAAGCATCATAGGGACAAGGGGGACATAAATTGTAAATTTCAGGGCTCCAGCTCCCCTGGGGCCCTAGGGGCGGGGCAAAACTTGTTTCATAGTGTTTATGTGTAAAACACTTAAATTGCATCTTCATTTATGCTATTGATAATAAATTGAAAGTAAAAAGATATTTAGAAAGAACAAGTAGTCCTTTACCAAAATTGTAAATTTGATAACCCCAGGTTTAGGAGTTTTAAGTATCAGGGTGGGGCCAAAATGGTCAGTTATTAAGTATGTGAACAATAGACATTTTTAAATTCTTCTTGATTAATATCATTCCAATTCTTTTCAAATTTGGTATGAAACATATTTGGAACAAAGGGAACATAATTTGAAATTTCAGGATTCCTGCACCCCTGGTGCTTTAGGGACAGGGCAAAAACTGCCCCAAAATGACTAATTTTAAAAAATATTCTTCTCAAGAGCCACACACATGTGTAAAACTTATACGGTACCAATTTTGATGCACCAGATGCATCCGTATTTTCAACGAAGTACTTAGGTACTGGGCTGTAAGAACAACTAAAGGCATAGTGATATAGAGCAGGAAGACCTCTACCAAAATTATAAATTTCATGATCCCCGGGGTAGGGTTTCTGACTCCAGGGCGGGTTAAACTTGTTATATAGTTGTTATATAGTTTTTAAGTGTAAAACACTTAAAACACATTTAATTTAGTGCTTTTGGTACGAAATTGAAACTAAATGGGTGGAGCTGGTAGTCTTTTACGAAAATTGTAAATTTGATTTTCCCCAGAGTAAGGGTTTTGAGGCCAAACTTGGTATATAGTATTTATGTATAAGTTTGCTGATACTGTATAAAATCTAAATGCATACTTAGGAATAGCAGAAAAGGATGTACAAAAAATGGTGAAATTCACAACCCAGGGTCATGACGTTAGGATGAGTCCAAAGTAGTCATATATTTTTATGTTTTAATATTAACACACCTATTATTTAAAACCTTTCTTCAGTGTATGCACTTTTGAGGGCAGTGAAGTTTTAAGAACACATCTTGTTGTATACTATTGCTGAACATTAGAATTTAGCTTAGATATTCAGAACAGGAATTTTTTTCTAGATTTCATAGCCCATGGAAGTAGTGATACTTTTTCCACTAGTATCCAGGTGACCGATAAGGCCTGTGGACCTCTTGTTCTCAATAGCCAGAAAAGTGAAAATTCATATGGCAGTTTCCTGACATGGTGCAGATTAAAGTTTATTAAAATCTTTATCACCAAGCTACCAATGATTCAGCATAATCATTTGATTAACTTTCTGCATTATGTGTAAATTTTTTGACACATCCTTCGTCTGTTTGTAGAATTTGGCGTGAAGTGATTGGTTGTACAGAAATTTCAAGTTCTCCCAGATCCAGGGAAACATGAGGTTAGTCAGTGGGACATTAGCATACAGTTAAAGTATATTCTGACTATCTGACCAAGCCCCAACATAGTGGAGGCAGTATGAGTCAATTCTGTTAATTTGATAAGTGACAGATGTGTGTTTCTGTGCCCCACAAGCGGGGGCATTTGTCTCGTATAGACTGTAGCACAGCTTAATGTTCCATGCATATTTGTAGACAC
Organism: Ostrea edulis; assembly: GCF_947568905.1. Lineage (NCBI taxonomy): Eukaryota > Metazoa > Mollusca > Bivalvia > Ostreida > Ostreidae > Ostrea > Ostrea edulis. The sequence continues at coordinate 76,895,702 of NC_079171.1, read as the reverse complement.
ACTTATATCCTACGTTCAGAAAAAGTAATGGAACAGATTGAAATTTGACCCCAGTGTCCCAGAATCTCTAGTCAGGTGTTCTAACAACAGAGTGATCTGGAAGCCATCTCACAACCAAGTAAAATTGCTAATTATACCCCCCCCCCCCCTGCAACAAGTTGTGGGGGGGGGGGGGGGGGTATACTGGAATCGGGTTGTCCGTCTGTCTGTCCGTTTGTTTGTAGACGCAATGGTTTCTGGGCTCTAAAGCATTATCCTTTCCACCTACAGTCACCATATCATACATATGAACTACCCATGGGATGAAGATGTTCCCTATGGATTTTGGGGTCAAAGGTCAAGCACACTGGCCATCGAAGTAGCAATATGGTTTCCGGGCTCTAAAGCATTATCCTTTCCACCTACAGTCACCATATCATACATATGGACTACTCATGGGATGAAGATGTTCCCTATGGATTTTGGGGTCAAAAGGTCAAAGGTCACGTGCACTGGACATCGAAGTAGCAATATGGTTTCCATTTAAATTCTTTAACGGCTTTATTCATCACATGGAACACCCTTTGGGAGATTGGGGTAAGCGGGGGGTATTCTTAGTGAGCATTACTCACAGTACCTCTTGTTGTTGAAGATAATTCATCATTAGAAAATAGAAAAATAAAAGAACATGACCCACAATATGTCATTTTTGGCCTACCAAATTTGGAAAAATTAAAGAACACTTTAGAATAAATCTAAATACCAATGTTTACATCTTAGGTTTTGCATCTTTGGTTTGACGTGGCATGAAGGCATCTCAAACTTCCATCCTCTCAGTTATAAAGTGAACAATCTACCACTGAGCCACCATGACCAGTTTATCTGAAACCCCTGTGTTACTAGTCAGGTGTTCTAACCACTGAGCTACCATGACCAGTTTATCTGAGACCCCTGTGTTACTAGTCAGGTGTTCTAACCACTGAGCTATCCAGACCGATATTCATGGATCATATGGAAATCTGCTTCATGGATAGCTCAGTTAGAGCACCTGTCTAGTAATACAAGGGTCTCGATAGACTGGTCATGATAGCTCAGTTAGAGCACCTGTCTAGTAATACACGGGTCTCGATAGACTGGTCATGGTAGCTCAGTTAGAGCACCTGTCTAGTAATACACGGGTCTCGATAGACTGGTCATGGTAGCTCAGTTAGAGCACCTGTCTAGTAATACACGGGTCTCGATAGACTGGTCATGATAGCTCAGTGATTACAACACCTGACTAGTTGTATAGGGGTCTTGGATTCAATTCTAAATCAAACTAAATACACCATGTAATAGACTGGACTCTAGTTCTGAATTACAAACAGTTCGGTTTGATATGAATACACTTTGTCTGTGTTGATTTTGTAGGACTGTGGAGTGTCGTGATATTATTGATGGTCAACAGAAGACTGTGACCTTGAATCTGAAGATCTGTGATGAAGACCGGACGTTTGGGGTCACTCTCTGTTACAGTACTACAAATCTAAGTAAGTACTCAGTAATAATGTAAGACTGAACTCTGTATCATGTTTATCTAATATATACATTGAAAATTATAACACATATTGAAATACATAATTAACAAAAAGAAAAATGTTCAATTAGTAGTTTATCACACTAAAACAAGGACATCCAAATAATATGTAAGTGTTGTGGATGTACTATAATTCATGGCTACACACAAAATACTAACAAAATGAAAACTCTAAGTACTTCACAATTATTCACGTTTCTTTAAAAGATTTGATAAGATAGATAACTTGTAACACAGTCAAATTAGTCCACCAAAGATTGTATATAGATAACTAGTAACACAGTCAAATTAGTCTACAAAAGATTGTATATAGATAACTAGTAACACAGTCAAATTAGTCCACAAAAGATTGTATAGAGATAGATAACTAGTAACACAGTCAAATTAGTCCACAAAAGATTGTATAGAGATAGATAACTAGTAACACAGTCAAATTAGTCCACAAAAGATTGTATATAGATAACTAGTAACACAGTCAAATTAGTCCACAAAAGATTGTATATAGATAACTAGTAACACAGTCAAATTAGTCCACAAAAGATTGTGTATAGATAACTAGTAACACAGTCAAATTAGTCCACAAAAGATTGTATAGAGATAGATAACTAGTAACACAGTCAAATTAGTCCACAAAAGATTGTATAGAGATAGATAACTAGTAACACAGTCAAATTAGTCCACAAAAGATTGTATATAGATAACTAGTAACACAGTCAAATTAGTCCACAAAAGATTGTATATAGATAACTAGTAACACAGTCAAATTAGTCCACAAAAGATTGTATATAGATAACTAGTAACACAGTCAAATTAGTCCACAAAAGATTGTGTATAGATAACTAGTAACACAGTCAAATTAGTCCACAAAAGATTGTATAGAGATAGATAACTAGTAACACAGTCAAATTAGTCCACAAAAGATTGTATATAGATAACTAGTAACACAGTCAAATTAGTCCACAAAAGATTGTAAATCAATAGATAATTAACTAGTAACACATTTGGATCAGTAATTAGTATACTAAGGTTAATGATGTTTTACTAAACACAATACAGGTTTTACTAAACACCAGTGAATGACTTATTTTCAGTAAACTTGCTAGCAGAAGTACATGTTAATTACACATCACAAACAAGGGGCTGTAATTAACACAGGGTTGTAATTAACACAGGGTTGAAATTAACAAGTGATGCAATTAACATGATGTTGTAATTAACACACACTGTAAAGATATTTAATGAACATGTTTCAGACATGTAATTAACACTGTGTAGAGCTGTGTAATTAACACTGTGTTTATAGATATTGGATTTTTTTCACTTTAGCAGTGATACACTCAGCCACAAAGAGGTTGTCTCTGATGTCCACACATAAACCTAATGGAGACTCTAAATCACAGTGAATGTAACGGAGGAACTGTCCGTCCTGATCTAGGATGTGGATACGGTCATTGTGACGGTCTGCTGTCAGGATGTGACTCTGGCTGTCTGTAGTGATGCCCACTGGTTTAAATGATTGCTTGGTATTAGAGAGATGACCAGTGTATCTAAATCGGAGTTTTCCTGACTGATTGACCACCACTACTGCACTAGCTGACTGGTCAGTCACACAGATATCCAGGTTCTTGTTTTCACTGAGGTATTTAATGTAAGCATCAGATGAGTAGAGAGGACGACCCTGATCATCAAACTGAATGCTTTGTTTCTCTGTGGAGCCGGAGTAACGCACGACTTTGGATGGTTTGTAATCATCACTGTCCATGGTAACCAGGAGATCGTCAGAGGCGGTACTGCAGACAGAGAGAGGTCTCCACCCCTGTAGTGTGATCACGGTCTGTATCTGTTTATTCTTAATTAAGTTCACGGTGTTATTACTATCGTCAGTATAAACAAGATCTCCGTCCCGTGTCACTGCTATGTCTGTTGGTGTGTCCCCTGACTTGGTTTGTATAGATGTCAGTAGTTCACTCTGGAGGTTGAGCAGCTTCATGGTGTTGTTTAACTGACTGCATGTCCAGACTTGATCTTCACTCAGACAGCTAACACTGAATAGTTGTCTATACCCAGTGTCTATGGTGGCGGTGACGCGCGGCTCATCAAGCAGTGGTTTGACTGGAGGAGACGATACAGCTTCTGCTGACTTCATTGTGTCGCCATGTTCTGTGTTAATGGATAATGGCGACAGAGAACCAAACATCTCATTGAGCTGATCTTTGTTTATTTTCTGAGCAGACAAACTGGGTACTGTAACTCGGACTTTAGGCGGTAATGTTCTAAATTCAGAATTCCTAGATTTGTAAGTAGAGGTTAAGGAGACGTCATTTGATTTTAGGATTGATTTCAAGTCGGACATGATCTGTTTGAGTTCCGCCATTTTCTGTGTGATTTCTTCTGTATTTTTATTCAGGGTAGATAGGTGTTTGTTTTTCATCTCCTGAATGTCGGATTTCCGCTGGTTGACAATGGCGGTGATTTCCCGGTGTAAGATTTCTCCTTGTTGATCGGCAATTGTTGTTAGTTCTCCGTAATTCGTTTCTAACGGGGCTTTCTCAGTTTGAACATCGGACGCCATTTCTTCATATCGCGGGTAAATTCTGGTCTCGAGTTCGTCCAGATCTTTCTGTAAACTTTCTGTTTTAGAGCTGAGTTTTTCCAGAATATCTGATATATCGTGACCTTTGTGTTTACTTGAGGAGACGCAGGTAGAACAGACAGGAAGATCACATTTCTCACAGTAATGTTTACAGAGTTCGTCGGCGTGGTGTGGACATGTTGAGTAGTTAAGAGATTTTCGGTATTTATAGAGCACGACTTTGTGTCTTATAGACGAATCCGAGAGGTGCTTCCCAACACAGGTCTGGCATAGATTTATATCACAACGTTCACAGTGACTCTGTAGGTGGGCAGTTTTACAGAGGTCACACAATAGGATAATCTGGGCTCTGCGGAACGGGTCCATTTCTGATGTCCGGGGTCACATGAGTTCACTGTTAATTAAAATAGGGAATTTAGATTAAAGATTTAGATATGTTGAAACACATGACCAGCTAGAATTACAGTATGTTATATAAACTGGATCACTTATATACCAGACATGAATGTATTGAATTATCCCCCCCCCCCCCTTTTCAGAAATGTATGAGATTTTTATGAAAATGAGCAGATCTATCTAATTGATCACACAAATATGGATATTAAATTTGTCTCACCTGAAAATCCAACATGGCCTCCCTGTTAGTTCGACCTTCCGTCTAGTCCTGTGATTAAATACCTGTGCGGTGCGTCAGCCTGTATATATTATCTGTTTAAATAGTTTTAAAGTTTGTTTTGACCTTGATCATACTGGGTAACGATGTCAACATTGACGTCACAAGATAGAATTGTTTCAATCTATGTAAAATAGAATCCCTTCATTGTTGTCCACGTACAGTATCAATTGCGCCTGTGTGTGTGTGTGTGCGGGGGGGGGGGGGGGGGGGGTATATAACAATCACTACTACTGTTTCAGTTTGGACAAAGTTTTATATAGAGACAACACCTGATTTAGGTGAAGCACTTACGGACGTAGCATTGAGGGTTGTTTATCGTGCCAAAGACTAGTTTACATTGAGGGTTGTTTATCGTGCCAAAGACTAGTTTACATTGAGGGTTGTTTATCGTGCCAAAGACTAGTTTGCATTGAGGGTTGTTTATCGTGCCAAAGACTAGTCTGCATTGAGGGTTGTTTATCGTGCCAAAGACTAGTTTGCATTGAGGGTTGTTTATCGTGCCAAAGACTAGTTTACATTGAGGGTTGTTTATCGTGCCAAAGACTAGTCTGCATTGAGGGTTGTTTATCGTGCCAAAGACTAGTTTACATTGAGGGTTGTTTATCGTGCCAAAGACTAGTCTGCATTGAGGGTTGTTTATCGTGCCAAAGACTAGTTTACATTGAGGGTTGTTTATCGTGCCAAAGACTAGTTTGCATTGAGGGCTGTTTATCGTGCCAAAGACTAGTTTACATTGAGGGTTGTTTATCATGACCAAGACTATGCTGGCACGACGTTGTAAATTTCTGCTCGCTATTATCCAGTGTAAAATTCCAAACAAACTTACATGTATGTGAGTGACGTGTGACTTTCACAGAAATAAACAAAGTCCCATTGAGCGCTTAGTTAAGGAACAATCACTACCTATATATTAAACAGTTTAGATTTGACGCGGTACTGAGATTTAAATCATTTAGTAAATGTAACCAGTAAACATTGTATTGTTAATTAAAACAAAACATTATAAACATTTAGAGGCTAAATCAAACGTCTGACAGCCTCGCATAGTAATATTAAATTAATTATCATTTACTCCCTGTATCATAAATAAATAAAATTAATCACACTGTCCTAATTCTACCCAATGGATAGATAGATTGATTAATTGATTGATTGATGTTTTCCGCCACACTCAACAATTTTTCAGTTATCTGGTGGCGCCCAGTTTTTATTGGTGGAAGAGAGAACCCAGATACAATGTACCTGGGAAGAGACCATTGACCTTCCGCAAGTAAACTGGGAAACTTTCTCACCGGCGCGAGCGATTTGAACCCGCACCGACAGAGGTGAGAGGCCGTGTGATTTTTAGCGCGATGCTCTAACCACTCGGCCACGGATGCCCATCCCAATGGACAGAAAGAAAGATAGATAGATAGATATCAATTGACGGTTACACATCCCCAGGTCAATATGGTTTACAACATAATACTATACAGGTAAATTATTCCCCGCGTATCGACCCGTATCCTTCTGATCACCTGTAGTACCACGGTGGCGGATCTAGAGGGAGTTAACAAGTGGAAGTTGAATTTTTGGAACTGAATAAATATCTTATTAAGAAATCCCAAGCCATTTTTTTTTTCAAATTTATAACATGATATCGCAGTTAGATAGGGATGAAATAGTCTGTATCATTGTGATAATCATAAAACTACATACTAATAACTATTACTGTAAATTGTGTACAGCAATCAGGACGGTCTTTTCTGTGTTCTGACAATAAACTTAACACCTAATCAGAATTTTACAGACTTTTCTGTATTCTGACAATAAACTTAACACGCTAATCAGAATTTTACAGACTTTTCTGTATTCTGACAATAAACTTAACACGCTAATCAGAATTTTACAGACTTTTCTGTATACTGACAATAAACTTTTTACGCTCGGCAGAATGTTACAGACTTTTCTGTTTTCTGACAATAAACTTGACACGCTAAGCAGATTTTTACAGACTTTTTCTGTTCACTGCCAATAAACTTAACACGCTAAACAGATTGATTGAATATTGTTTTACGTCCCTCTCGAGAATATTGTACTCATATGGAGACGTCACCACTGCCGATGAAGGGCTGCAACATTTGGGCCTATGCTCGGCGCTTATGGTCATTGAGCAGGGAGGGATCTTTATCGTGCGGTCTCATCGGAAGCGGAATTTTACAAACTTTTCTGTATACTGACAATAAACTTAACACGCTCGGCAGAATTTTACAGACTTTTCTGAATACTGACAATAAACTTAACACGCTTGGCATAATTTTGCAGACTTTAGGAGATTCTCACATCTATAATACTTGTTTTTATACCGATTGTTAGGACGTTCTTGGCACGCTGATTTTGACTACGGATAACTCCGGGATATGGGGCTGACGGCGGGTGTGACCGGTCGACAGGGGATGCTCACTCCTCCTAGGTACTTGATTCCATCTCTGGTATATCCAGGGGTCCGTGTTTGCACATCTCTCTATTTTCAATTTTGTATTGCTTGTATAGTGGTTTTGAGATTGATCACTGTTCGTTGTCTTCACCTTTCACCTAATCTTTTTTTTTGGGGGGGGGGGGGGGGTATATTGTGTAGGCGTCCCTCTCGAGAATTTCTCACTGTATAGTATAGAGATATTACCATTGCCGATGAAGGGCAGTGAAATTTGGGCCTATGCTCGGACCTTATGACCTTTGCTGTGACACGGGGCCTCAGTTTTTGCGTTCTTATCCGAATGACCGCTTCATTTAGTCACCTTTTACGACAAGCAAGGGCTACTAGGGATCTATTCTATCTAGGATCCTCACGGACTGGAGGGGGGGGGGGGGGGAGGGGGGGTGCTGAAATGATATGCGACTTTGATTTCGGAAATGTAAATATAGAGCGAATTAGAAATGATCGGAAATCATATATCCGT